>NC_133648.1:273517033-273804007 GCF_009905375.1 Apium graveolens
CCCGAAGAGAGTTTTGAAGTGCCAGATCAGGTGTGCAGGATAAGTAGTAATGTTGGTTGAGATAAAGTTTTTGTGTAGTTTGAATAAAAGATTGTGTAGGGAAGTAGATAGAATAAAGTTTTGTAATAAAGAGAGTTCTTGAGACAGGTTTTATTTAGTTGGGTTTGTAATAAAGTGTAGTGCATGATTCTTGTTTCCAACCTCAAACCTTAAAAGATCCTGAGTAGTGATAGTTCGGGGTAATTATTATATTTATATTCCGCTTGTGCAGGTATAGTTGGTAATTGTTGTTAATAATGCCCCAAATCTATACCCCGGATTTGGAGGGTGTTATATAATTGGAACCACCAAGTTTAGGCCCTTCAAGAGTCGAGACTAGTTTAATAGTATGTCGCAAGTGGAATTGTGGAGATTTGAGAGGGAGATCATTCAAGTCCCGAATAAAGCACCAAGTCTAAATAATAGTATGAGTATACCTATCTGTGTTATGTGCTCCAAGTGCTACTATATGTATATGTGCATGGTATTATGTGTTAACTTAGTGTCTTACGCAATATAAGACACTAAGCGTTACTTGGAGTCAATTTGTGCATTTAGTATTAGGGTTATTTGGTGTCATAAGAGTCCGTAGTAATGAGGGATTCTTATTATTTTATAGGATCGAGTGAAGATAGAAAGTTTGCCGTCAAGGTCGAGTAGTTCTCCCGTCGCTCTCAAGACAAGTCGTGTATAATCAAGCCTCCTCAAGGCAAGGGTCCTTCCCTTGTAAACTTATATTTGCAAGTATATTCCTCTTGTTAATATTTTGTGATGCAAGTCACCCTCTTTTAAACTTATATTTATGCAGGTGTACTCCTCTCTCGTATTGTTACAATGCAATAGTTACACCATTTTTAAACTTATATTGTGCAAGTGTACTTTTCCTTCGTAATGATATTATGCACATGTTTTCCCCTTGTCGAATTGATATTATGCAAGTATATTCCTTTTATTAATCATATGTTTACAAGTACCCTGAGATACTTATTGGAACCATGATTGCTTGCTTGTTAAAAGAATTTGATGTTGCCCATTCTCGTAAGTACCAGAACTTAATTTGAGTTAGTATAATTGTTATACCTTGATCACCCCAAACTCATTCAGAAGCGTTTCGTACCTTTAATAATCATTCATATACCTTTGTTGTATTCCCCTTGACTTAGTGTTTAAATATCCTTATTGATTATACATTATCAAATTTCCTTGCGAACATGAGAAAGGTTAATCCCTTGAATCATTATACCATTTTCGATTGTTTATCATTTCTTTTATTAAACCCTGAGATAATGATTCATTTGTACACTTTCTTATTACCCCTTACTATGAGACTCGAACATTGAAATTGCTTTGATACCTTATGATTGTAACCCTAGTTGAGATTCCTACCTTTGTGGTTTATTGATTCGAACTCTTTTCAATACTTTCTTTCCTTGATTGTTAACTATTGATATTCATCTTTGACAACCTCTAGTAAGAAGATTGTTCTTCTGTCGATAAGAATCTGGTAATCTTAATCCTTTGATTATTGATCATAACCCTATTATTTGAAATCCTTCGGAATTGGAATGATGGATACCCTTACTTATAATCATTAGATATTCCCTCTGTTGAACTATTGTTACTCAACTCTGATTATTCCTTTAATCAGTGAATTGTTCCTTGTATTGAATCCTAAATTGATTCCTCACCCTGATAGTTCAATTCGTCTGGAAATAAACCTTAACTTAGTACAATTTTGTTAAGTTTGGCCTAGAATTCTTTAAAGAAGTATAATGATCCTTGCATGCCTAAAGAGCTTTTGAAATTTTATTATTCTGGCATCAAATTTTTATAAAAATGCAAAGTTTGTAAAAGTCAAATTGTCAAAGGGACAAAAAAATGTTTTCTTGAGAATAGTGGATTTGGACTAAGACGCAGGTCATTTCCACACTTATTTGAGGCTTAAAAGCTGCCTCGAGATCCCATTAAATTTGTTAGAACCCAGCGAGGTTCAGGATTACTTTGCGGCCGATCAACGGCTGTAATCCATAGCGTCATAAAATGATTTTTGAGTTAAGAGTTGATTCAAAAAAATTTTGATCTGATTAATGATGCCATTTCCCAATTGTTTAACTTATGAATTTGAACTGTTGTTAATATTCCAATTTTTGATTATATACAGTCTTGAGCATTTGGCTCACCTCTTGCTATTATTTATGTATTTCAGCTAGCAAGTATGGTTAGATGCAAGCAGACCGCCCATAAGTCCACTGGAGATGTTGAGGCTTATTTGAGAGCTCAGGTAGATAGCTGAAAGTCTATTGTGAGGACACGGTAGTTATGAAGTTGTATTAGTTTGTAGTGTTGGACTTTTCTTCAAACACTAAACCTAACGATCTTGGATATTGTCTGTAAACAGCCCTTTTGTAATATTATTTATTATTAAGTCATTTATATTGTTAAGTGTAATTTGGGGCTGTGACAGGTCTTGGTATCAGAGCTATGGTTTAGAGTCCCTGAAAACAGTCCAAATAGGTTATAAGGTGTGGAATATAAATATAAGAAGCGTGAGAGAGTAAGTAGATATTATTCGGGTAAATAGCTAATATTTCCCTTCATTATATCTCAGCAAAGGATGCATTCGTCTTCGTCTCCAGTGTCATTCGACACTATCTCTTTCTCTGTGTATGCTGATTTGAGGCTTCAGTTCGATAGGCTTTAGGGGAAGTATGATCGATTGTTGGAGCGATTCGATATAGCTTTTGAGGATGATACTCGGCTTAAGAATGAACCTAGAGCGCGGTTGATCATAAGACTTGAGTCCTTGTTGCAGCTCATCAATAATAAGCTCAATGAGATGCCAGCGCACCGCAACCGCAGCAGCCAGCATACCATCCAGCTAGTGGCAGATGAGCTTCCGGGCATAGTGAAGGTGCTTCAGAAGCAGGAGTGGATCGAGATTCCGAAGGCTCGTGACGATAGTGAGGAGACTCAGGAAGCAGAAGATTAGGTCGATTAGGAGCTAGATTTCCTAATTTCTTTTCCAGTTGGCTATCATTCTAGTTGTTGAACTCTTGAACTATATAGTTTCCCTATTTCCTTGTTGAACTTTGATATCGTTGTATTTCATTCAAACCTTAATTATTGTGTTGTAAGAGGACTTTGCTTTGATGATTAATGCATTGCTATTTTGTTTCAATTTCACTTTCGTTTCCATATCTAGAATTGTCTATCACCTTTATTGCTAATAACCAAAAATCTGAATTGCATGTGATAACCTTAACTTGTAAACCCCCTTAACTTGAAATCATTGTTATATTTACAACTGCTTTGTTAAACCTTTTTATTTCATAATCATGCCACCCAAAAAGACGAGGCAAACTAGTACCTCTACCGACCCTGATATCCTTCGAATATTGGAAATTTTGCAACAGCAAACCCATACACTTGCTCAACAATAACAAACTACTCAACAACAATCCAACAACAATAATTTTGAAACCCAGAGAATCATGAACAACACCAACATCAACCAAATCCACCAGTACCTCCTCAGCCAATAGTAACTTTCAAAGCTTTTCAAAGTGTGAACCCTCCAGCTTTTTATGATACCACTGATCCAGTTGTAGCCAACACCTGGATAAGAGAAATGGAGAGATCTTTAGAATTAGTTAGGTTAGGGGAAGAGCAGAAGACTGTCTATACTACATATTTTCTGAAGGGAGAAGTGATCTATTGGTGGGATTCCGTGAAGGCCATGGAAGCAGTTCAGCCAGTTACTTGGGCAAGATTTAAGGATCTATTCTTGGAGAAGTATTATCCCAAGTATATTCAGAAGAAGATGAAAGTGTAGTTTTTGGAATTGAAGCAAGGAAATATGACATTCTTGGAGTATGAGAAGAAGTTCACAGAATTATCAAGGTTTGTGGCCAAGTATGTGGGAACTGAAGAAGAGAAAGCCCAAAGGTTTCAACAAGGGCTTGTATATTTGATTCGAGATAGAGTGTCAATGTTTGAAATTGATACTTATGCAGGAATAGTTCAGAAGGCGGCTTTGATTGAAAGTAATGGAGTGCAGTCCAGGAAGGAAAGAGATAACAAGAAAAGGAAGGTATTTCAAGGAGAAAGGATAGAATTAGGAGGTCAGATAGACAAGAATGTGAAGAGGATTGGATTCCAGAAGGGATGGAACTCACAGAAGAAAGGAGAAGTGAGTAGAAGCAGAATAACAAAGGAAATTTCCAACAGAATCAAGGACCAACAAGTGAGAATAGGCAGCCAAAGGTTGAATGCAAGAACTGTGGGAAGAAGTATCCGTGAGTTTGTAATAAGATCAACATGACTTGTTATTGGTGCAATCAGAAAGGACAATTGGCAAATGAGTGTAAGGCTCAGAAGACGGGAATTACTTGTTTAAAGTGCGGGAAGCCAGGACATATGGCTAGGGAGTTATAAGGCCCAGTATATCGCTGTGGGGAGCACTAGTTTTGTTCGTAAAGAAAAAGGATGGACGTATGAGACTGTGTATAGACTATCGCGAGTTGAACAAATTGACGATTAAGAACAGATATCCGCTACCAAGGATAGATGATCTATTCGATCAATTAAAAGGAGCTCAATGTTTCTCTAAGATTGATTTGAGGTCAGGATATCATCAGTTGAAGATCAAGCCAGAAAATATTCCGAAGACGACATTCAGGACAAGGTATAGACATTATGAGTTTTTAGTAATTCCATTTGGGTTAACAAATGCCCCAACAGCTTTTATGGATTTAATGAATAGAGGTTACAAGAAGTATGTGGACAAGTTCATCGTAGTATTGATCGATGACATTTTGATATATTCAAAGTCGGAAGAGGAGCATGAACAACATTTGTGGATAGCTTTGGAGATTCTTAGACAAGAGAAGCTGTATGACAAATTTTCAAAGTGCGAGTTTTGGTTGTGAGAAGTTCAATTTTTAGGGCATATAATTAGAATTAAAGAAATTAGAATGGACCCTATAAAGATCGAAGCAGTAATGAGTTGGGAGAGACCCAAGACTCCCACAGAAGTAAGAAGTTTTCTAGGATTGGCTGGGTATTACAGAAGATTCGTAAAGGATTTCTCAAAGATTGCTACGCCACTGACTAAGCGAACAAGGAAGAACCATAATTTTGAATGGAATAAGGATTGTGAAGAGCATTTCCAAGAATTGAAGCAAGATTGGTCACCACCCCGGTATTGGTATTACCGGATGACAAAGGAGAATTCGTGATTTATAGCGATGCTTCGCATAAGGGTTTGGGCTGTGTGCTAATGCAGCACAACAAGGTGATTCATATGCATCCAGAAAGCTTAAACCTCATGAATTAAAATACCGACTCATGATTTGGAGTTAGCAGCTATAGTATTTGCGCTCAAGATATGGAGGCACTACCTGTATGGAGAGAAGTGTAAAATATACACGGATCATAAGAGCTTGATGTATATATTCACTCAGAAGGAGCTCAACATGAGGAAAAGGAGATGGTTGGAGCTTATAAAGGAATAGGATTGTTCGATACATTATCACACAGGAAAGGCGAATGTAGTAGCCGACGCGCTTAGCAGAAAAGAAAGATTAAATTTGATGGCATTGCCAAAGGAGTTGTTTGAATAAAATTTAGTTTGATTCAGTTTCTGCTTGATGTGATATTTAGTTTGTTGTTAAATATCAAAGGTGGTATTAATATAGATGATTGATGTTGACTTCAATATGGGATGTTGTAAGAATCAAAGTTTGTATTGATATCTAATTTGATATGACATCAAAATGAATATTGATATCAAGAGAATAATCGAATGACCGGAGAAGAGTTATGTACGGAAAAAGATGAGCAAGGGATATTAAGATTTTCATCAAGGATTTGGATTCCTCAAGTAGTTGAACTGAAAAATGAAATACTGCAGGAAGCTCATAATTCGAAACTTTTAATTCATCCAGGAAGCACTAAGGTGTATGAAGATTTGAAAAAGAAGTTTTGGTGGCCGAACATGAAAAGAAAAATTGAGGATTGGGTTGCGAAATGTTATACGTGTCAATGGGTTAAAGCGGAACACCAAAGACCAAGCGGGTTAATTCAGCCATTGAAGATCCCAGAATGGGAATGGAGAATATTGCTATGGATTTTATAGTGGGATTACCACGGACAAAATCTGGACACGACGCCATATGGGTTATTGTTGATCGCCTTACCAAGTCAGCGCATTTTATGCCAATCAATGAAAGGACTTTATTAGGTAGATTAGTGCATATGTACATGCATGAAATTCTGTTACATCACGGCGTTCCAGTATCGATAGTTTCAGATCGAGATCCGCGATTCAACTCAAGGTTTTGGAGACAATTTCAAGAGAGTCTTGGCACCAAGCTAAATATGAGCACGGCTTACCATCCACAGACAGATGGTCAAAGCGAGCGGACAATTCAAACAATTGAAGATATGTTACGAAGTTGCACTATTGATTTCGAAGGAAGCGCGGATGAACATTTACCTTTGGTAGAGTTCACCTACAACAACAGCTATCACTCAAGCATTGGCATGCCACCGTACGAAACGTTGTATGGAAGAAATTGCAGATCGCCAACGAATTGAGATGAAGTTGGAGAAGGAAAGATTCTAGGTCCCGAACTGGTCCAACAGATGAGGGAGACAGTTAAACTGATCCAGAAAAGATTGCTTGCTTCTCAAGACAGGAAAAGGAAGTACGCAGATCCTGCTCGAAAGGATGTAAGTTTTCAAGTCGGCAAAGCCGTATTGTTAAAAGTGTCACCGTGAAAAGGGTTGACTAGATTTGGAAAGAAAGGCAAATTAGCACCTAGATATATAGGTCCTTTTGAGATTTTGAACAAAATGGGGAAAGTGGCTTACGAGTTAGCGCTGCCTCCGCAGTATCAACATGTTCATAATGTCTTTCATGTGTCTTTGCTTCCCTCTCGGCTAAACCCCTTCCCCCATCCCCTTGAATTTTTCTTCAACAAATCCTTGCCATTTTAGTATAATTTCAGTACTCATTAATTTAAAATACACTTTCCAAGAAGTTCCATGCCTAGGAGATGAAGTTTAATGCTCGCATGTCTTGTTTTTATGTGATCTCCAAGGAGAAACTCTTAATTCATGTGGATTAAAGAGTTCTCCATGAGATATAATTTTTATGTGCATAAACTAAGTGTTTCCTTGATTAAAACTCCTTTAAAACACTTTCATGCTACTGATCTTTAGTTGTAATGCCATCTTTTACTTTGCATGTTAGAGATAGGGCATTATTTTCAAGAATGATCAAGCTATATATGCTCTATTTTTCAAAAATATACATGCATGTTTGGTTTGTGATTAAATTCGACCTATATGGGCTAAAAATGAATTGTTTCCTTGATATCATGCTTGATCTTAGTTGTTAAAAGATAGTGTGCATGATCCCTTGAAATAATTTAGTATTTTAAGTCAAATTTATGAGCTAATAATCCCATTGTTTAGTCGAACTTATTTTTGTGATCATTGTGAGTTGCATGTTAAGTTTTAATTTGCATGTTGGTCCTATAGGGCATGAATGATCTCCATTCTTGGTTGAGGCCTTAGTTTATAGTCTTATAGAAGTAAATTTGCCTTGGTTGAGATTTAATTCGTGGTTTTAAAATGGGAGTTAAGGTGGAAAGGCTAGGATAGAACCCTGATATTTTTCCAGATTTGCATGTGAGTTGTGTGTTGATTTTGAATGGGCATTTCTTAGGCATTGTTAGGCCCAAGCCACGGCGAGTTAGTACTTGGGTTGTAGTTGAGTCTAGAATCCATAACTTAGAGAAACCCAACCATTTAGTGAGGTGCATATACCAAAACTTAGATTCTGCCAGAACAGGGGACAATTTGAGTTTAGTACCTTTTGGAGGTCAAAATTTGGAATAAGAGTAAGACCTCAATAGGCCTTGATTAGTATTGATACTAGGGAGTTTAAGGAAGAGTTTTAAGTCGAACGATGGAGGTTTAGAGTTAGAACCAATGAGTTTAAGTTAGTCCAAAACAGGGCAGTTTTACGGACACCATTTAGAGTTGTGTCAACTTTGAGGTTAGGCCAAAGAAAATCTAGGAAGGCCCTTAGTGTCATTCCAAGTGTACAAGTTAGCTTATAGACTTAAGAATCCATTAGGTCATTTTTGGTTAGGAATATTCGAGCTTTAGTGGTGTCAAAAACCTAGAGTCGCCTAAGGTGTCGCCATAAGTGTGCAAGTGAGAACGCTTTCTTTTAGCGTTTAGTTTTGTGGACCCTATGAGTGAGGCATGAGTGAGCCCTAGTGTTTGAATTTAGATATAGGTCAGTAGAGTTTTAGTCCAAGTTTTTCTAAGAGAATTAGAACCACCAAGTGTAGGCCCTTCAAGAGTCGAGACTAGTTTAGTAGTATGTCGCAAGTGGAATTGTGGAGATTTGAGAGTGAGATCATTCAAGTCCCGAATAAAGCACCAAGTCTAAATAATAGAATGAGTATACCTATCTGTATTATGTGCTCCAAGTGCTACTATATGTATATGTGCATGGTATTGTGTGTTAACTTAGTGTCTTACGCAATATAAGACACTAAGCGATACTTGGAGTCAATTTGTGCATTTAGTGTTAGGGTTGTTTGGTGTCATAAGAGTCCGTAGTAATGAGGGATTCTTATTATTTTGTAGGATCGAGTGAAGATAGAAAGTTTGTCGTCAAGGTCGAGTAGTGCTCCCGGCGCTCTCAAGACAAGTCATGTGTAGTCAAGCTTTCTCAAGGCAAGTGTCCTTCCCTTGTAAACTTATATTGTGCAAGTATAGTCCTCCTGTTAATATTTTGTGATGTAAGTGACCCTCTTTCAAACTTATATTTATGCAAGTGTACCCCTCTCTCATATTTTTACAATGCAAGAGTTACACCCTTTCTAAACTTATATTGTGCAAGTGTACTTTTCCTTCGTAATGATATTATGCACGTGTTTTCCCCTTGTCGAATTGATATTATGCAAGTATATTCCTTTTGTTAATCATATGTTATGCAAGTACCCTGAGATACTTATTGGAACCATGATAGCTTGCTTGTTAAAAGAATTTGATGTTGCCCATTATCGTAAGTACCCGAACTTAATTTGAGTTAGTATAATTGTTATACCTTGATCACCCCAAACTCATTCAGAAGCGTTTCGTACCTTTAATAATCATTCATATACCTTTGTTGTATTCCCTTGACTTAGTGTTTAAATATCCTTATTGATTATACATTATCAAATTTCCTTGCGAACTTGAGAAAGTTAATCCCTTCGAATCATATTACCATTTTCGATTGTTTATCATTTCCTTTGATTAAACCGTGAGATAACGATTCATTTGTACACTTTCTTATTACCCCTTACTATGATACTCGAACATTGAAATTTCTTTGATACCCTATGATTGTAACCCTAGTTGAGATTCCTACCTTTGTGGTTTATTGATTCGAACTCTTTTGCAATACTTTCTTCCTTGATTGTTAAACTATTGATATTCATCTTTGATAACCTCTAGTAAGAAGATTGTTCTTCTGTTGATAAGAATCTGGTAATCTTAATCCTTTGATTATTGATCATAACCCTATTATTTGAAATCCTTCAGAATTGGAATGATTAATACCCTTACTTATAATCATTAGAATTTCCCTCTGTTGAACTATTGTTACTCAACCCTGATTATTCCTTTAAATCAGTGAATTGTTCCTTTGTATTGAACCCTGAATTGATTTTCTCACCCTGATAGTTCAATTCGTCTGGCAATAAAACTTAACTTAGTACAACTGTTGTTGAGTTTCGCCTAGAATTCCTTAAAGAAGTAGTGGATTTGACCTAAAATGCAAAGTTTTTAAAAGTCAAATTGTCAAAGGGACAAAAAAAATGTTTTCTTGAGAATAGTGGATCTGGACTAAGACGCATGTCCTTTCCACACTTATTGAGGCTTAAAAGCTGCCTCGGGATCCCATTAAATTTGTTAGAACCCAGCGAGGTTTGGGTTTACTTCGTGGGTGATCACTGGCTATAATCCGTAGCGTCATAAAATGATTTTTGAGTAAAGAGTTGATTAAAAAAAAAATTTTGATCTGATTAATGATGCCATTTCCCAATTGTTTAACTTATGAATTTGAATTGTTGTTAATATTCCAATTGTTGATTATATACCTTGCTGAGAATTTGCTCACCTCTTGCTATTATTTACGTTTTTCAGCTAGCAAGTATGGTTAGATTCAAGCAGACCGCCCATAATTCCACTGGAGATGCTGAGGCTTATTTGAGAGCTCAGGTAGATAGCTGAAAGTCTATTGTGAGGACCGGTAGTTATGAAGTTGTATTAGTTTGTAGTGTTGGACTGTTCTTCAAACACTAAACCTAGTGATCTTGGATATTGTCTGTAAACAGCCTTTTGTAATATTATTTTATTATTAAGTCATTTATATTGTTAAGTATAATTTGGGGCTGTGACACGTCGAGTGGCATTGTTATTTATCCGTCGGGTAGCTATCTGGCACTTGACTTCATTTCATTTATGCAGAATTACAAGACATCATCTATGTACAATTAATCAACCTATTCTGCATATCTAATTAAAGTCAACATGACTTGAGTGCTACTACGGAATCTAAACAAGGTGTATGCATAAATGTGCTACAGACTCATTATTACACAAGCTACTCACTCGATGGATAATAAATCATCATCCGTCGGGACTATATTGAGTCATCCGTTGGGACTATATTCCTTATCCGTCGAGTGCTACATTTTTCACTAAGTAAAATCTACTAAGGTGTTTTGTTAATGAAATCATCAAGTTCACAACATATCCACAACAATCTCCCCCAATTTATGTTTACTGGAATTGTAGCCATAAGTTAAGAGAAACTTGATGATAACAAAACACCCTAAAAATACAACTTTAAAAGGAAGTAGATAAAACTGTAAAGTGCTTCAAATAACAAAATGCACAAAGATTAGCTCACAGTCATTTTCAAGGCGCTCCTCTTGCCTGAGCAGATTAATCTAATTCCTTGAAGATCTGGATCTCTTTCCAAGCTTTCTGTTGTTTTTTTCTATCTGATTTTGGAGCTGTCTGTGGAATTCCAGTTTATCAGATTCTGAGAGATTTAGCTTTTCTTGCATTTCCAAAGAGTCTCATTGCTAGAGATGCTCAATTGGTCTTCTAATCTGAAAAAATCTTCTAACTCCTTTGTCATCCATGAACTCCATCAGCCAGTAGGGCCTTAGATGCACTCTACTCCCTGTGTAAGGAATAGTTAGAATCTTTGGGAGTGCATCTTTAGCTCTAATACTCCTCAGTTCTTCAATCTTCTTTAGAACAAGTCTTCTTGCATTTACATTAAATCCAAAGTTCTTCTTGAATGATGAATAAACCTTTATCAGCATAGATTGGCTTTCTTGAAGGATCCTGTGAAGTAGCCATTGAATCTCCTTTCCTCCCTTGTACATGAAAACTAACCTTTCAGGTAGATTCCTGTAGGAATCAATCCCTCTAACTTCTTCCAGTTCATCTAGATAGAGGTTTAGATCAGAGAATCCCTTGATGTCACATAAGTACATGTAATCTCCCTTGTTGACTTTGGATTGAGCTTTGGTTAGAGATTTTGATTTGAGAGGTGACAGTTTCACTTTCTTGACTGCTCTTGACTTTGTTCTCTTTGGCTTGTTAAGGATTGGCAAATTGAAGTCAGGAATTGGTAGACTTTCCCAGTCTGTAGGTTCATCCTTAGGCACAATAGGTTCACCATGAATGTTCCTGTAAGGATCCACCACCTTAATATCTTCAAATACCACTGAGGGTTTTAATGCTTGAGTTGTAGTTGGAATGGATTCCTTGGGAAACTAAACCTCCAATTCCTTACCAA
This sequence comes from Apium graveolens, assembly GCF_009905375.1. Classification (NCBI taxonomy): domain Eukaryota; kingdom Viridiplantae; phylum Streptophyta; class Magnoliopsida; order Apiales; family Apiaceae; genus Apium; species Apium graveolens. The sequence goes on from NC_133648.1 coordinate 273,528,957, forward strand.
CAAAGTTCAATTTCCTTTTGGTTCTTTTGGCCAATTCTTGTATCTGTGAGATTTCTTCTGTTGTGGTTCAACTTGCTTCTTTGGATCTTGAGATTTAGTGATTTCAGATGGATGAGCAGGAATTTGTTGTGTTGGTTTCACAGCTTGTAGCTCGGCCAAGATAGCATCTTGCTCTTTCTTTTGTTTAACCATTTTAGCATCTAGAGCAGCTTGCTTGTTTTCTTGCTTCAATCTTGCCTTTTCTTCTCTCTTTGCTTCAGCAAATTGAGGATGTCCAACCACCACACAAATTTCTTTACAATTCCTGAAAACTTTTACAATTCTCCTTTTCAAAGCTGAATCAGATGGATCCTTGTAGAAGGCAATGGATCTTCACAACAGTTTCTTCTCATCAGGCTTTGGTGTCTCATACACTATATCCAAAGGGTTCTTTAGTGATGATTTTGGATAGTTCACCTTTGGCTTCAAAAGTACTTCATCCTTTGGAGATTTGATGCAGGATGGTTGTCCTCTTTCCAGATAGTTCATGCTCATTTCATTCACAGAGATTTGCCTGACTTGAGAGTGATGTATGGCTGACTTTTCTAGCTTATTTGCTAGCCCAAACTTCTTTTGAATATCCTTATCAATTTTCTCCCAGTTGATTGGATTTAACTGCTCCTTTTCAGTTGCTTTCAAAGTAGCTGCTGCTTCCTTTATCAGATCAATAATGTCCTTAGCTGGTGGCTTTGAGATAGTAATTGTAGGCACAATTACTTTGCTAACTTGAATGTTGAGCACTTTTTGCTCCCCCTCACTCACAGAACTCTCTTCTCCCCCTTTTTGTTATCATCAAGCTGAGTAGATGAGGAGGTTTGTGCAGCCACCAGTTTTCCAAGTAAGTCTGTTTGTTGAGCTTGGTGTAGATGAATTGATGTAAGAGATGCTTCCATTGCTGTCATTCTTGTATCCAAGGCATCTATCTTTGTGGCAAGATTAGAATTTTCCTGAGTTATCTCTTAATGTCAAGCATTATAGCTTCTAGAAGTTTAGAGTCCATCTTGTCAGAAATGGCCTTTTTCATCTCATCAATATCACCTTTGATAGTGTTGACATCTTGAGCATGTTGAAAACCTTGGATTTGTTGTAGTTGCAGAGAAGCAAGATGTGCTTGAAGGAGCTTTTTGGTGCTGGCATTTATGGTGGTTTGAAGAGCAGAATTTGTCTGATTTATGAGTTGAATCAGGGTTGTCTTGAAGTAGTGTTCATCACATTGCTTTGAAAATGCCCAAGATGGCATGCCTGATCTTGAACTAGAGCCTACTTCTCCCGCTATGGCCAATGGCTCTTCTTCACTATCTTCACCTTCACCTCTAAAGAATTTTTCTAAACCACCAGTCTCACCAGCTGTAGAAGGCAAAGTTGTGATGACATCCTTAGCTTTTTTATGGACTGTGTGGTGTGCACCAAGTTTAGCATCCTTTCTGCATTGTCATTGCACTGTCCAGCTAGAAGTTGGTAGGCTAGAACAGGGTGAGTAAATGTCTCAGCATCTAAGGAGGTGGAATCTATAACAGCTTGAGTTTGCTGAGATAGTCCCTCCCTGTCTTCATCCTGGACATTCATTAACTCACTTACAATAACGTCCACTCTTATATCTTCAGTACCTGCTTTTCTCTCATTTTCCTCTCTTTTCTTGCATCAAGGTCTCACCTTGGCTCACCACCCTCACACCCTCACCTTCATCATCTAAGGTGGGATTCCTCACACTCTCTTTTTCCAATCCGAAGAACTGGATTGCATATTTTCATTCTTTTCCTCTCTCTTTTTCCTGAGAGTAACCTAGACTCTCACTCAGTTCACTCCCTTCCCTCAATCCTAGGAGTAATTGTACTACCACTAAGTCTTCTGCACTTGAGATAATTGATGAAATTTGAAGCTGTGCAGAGACACTCGACAGATAAGGGATATCCGTCGGGTTAGCAGTTTGACTATCTACGGATAACTACTGTTAAGCTTATCCGTCGGGATACAATCACTACTCGACGGATGAGCAGTATCCATCGAGTGAGTAGAAATGAATGTGTTTGTAGTGGAAACTATTGTGGACTCTGTGCAGATTGATGAGAATTTTGGCACAGATGTCTCAACAGTTCCTGAAAGAATTGGCAAGTGAGCTAACAAATCATCCAAAAGATGATGCTCACTTGCACTAGATTTTGGCTTCCCCAACAGAGTTAAAGAAGGGGAATCAGGAATTGATGTGTTGATCATATCCACATCCAGAAAGTTTGTGGGAGAATTTGGTGTTTGAGGTGCTTCTATAACTAAAGATTTTGGCTGTGACTCCACATTTATTGGAGCCACATCAAACTGACTTTAAAAAGGTGCAGTGACTATGTCTTCAGCACCAGTTTGCACAGTGTGTGAATCCTGTGCATCCCCAAGGGTTTTTGGTTTCTTCTTTCTAGTATAGGTTTGGGGTGAGCTTGTGTCCCTTACCCTTTTGGCATGTGCTCTTGGCTGAGAGCTTTGTTCAATAGTCATATCCTTTTGGGAGGATGCAACTAGCAATAAGCTTATGTCCTTATTAAGAACTGCAGTTTGTTGGGAAACTGCAGTGTGGCTAGGCTGGGAAACACTCACCTCTCCAACCTTATCCTTAGGGTTTCTTTTATGTTTACCCTGTCCCTCACCTTTCTTACCCACCTTCACGCTCCCCTCTTTTGGTTTGGTGGATTTTGCAACTGGCATCTTTTGAGAGATACTAGAGGGAGTTTTCTTTGACTTGGATTTAAAAAATTTTGATGGTTTGGTAGCTTGGGTAGGCAACTGTTGGGTCATTGACACAATTTCCAGAGCTACACTATAAGGCAAAGAAATTTATGAGGCTGGAAGAGTAGGGACAGCTGAACTTACCTCACTTACCTGAGGTGCCTCCATAACAGGAAAATAGAAGAGTGGCACCTCTTTGTGATGGTTTGCCCTGTTCAAATATGCAATAATCCTTCTCTCTTGAACCCCAACAATCTAATTTGTTGGTTGGGTTCTCAAGCACAATATCCTCAGAGAGGTGGTTCTCAATCATCATTAAAATCTAATATAATAAACATTTTTACCCCTCTTATTTAACTCACCTAACTTAAACCCCAACTCAATTATGATAAGATCACTAAAGTTGAAAATTTATCGGGTAACAAACATGTAAAGCATGTTAAGCATAAAGATATTGACATAATCAAAATTACAAATTTTACCAGAAAAGACCTTGATAACTACATCACACAGATAACTCTATTCCTTTCTAAGACCCAACCTCCTAATTTCACTTAAATTTAGAAGTAGAGAGTGCATAGTTCATGGAGTTAAGCATGTTAATAATGTCAGTGTCTGTGTGTGGTGAAGTTACAGTATTATCAGGAATCTTGAAACATGCTTTAACAATGTCACTATTAACACAGAGTTCCTTACCTTTAATAGTGAAAGTGATAGTCTTATCAGTTGAGTTGTATATAGAAGTTGTCACATCTCTTCAACAACCTCACAGTAGATGGTGGGTGATTCCAGCATGGCATAGTTAGGTTTACAGTTCTTCACAAAATCCATCATCTTGTGGTAGTCACCAGACTGTTGAATCCCCTTGTTCACAAAAGCAGTGAAGTTGTTCTTCTCATAAATAAATCCATCTTGAGACAATATCTTGACGACAGGTGTCATTGTTAGAGAGTAAAAACTTGCTGATAGAGAGAGTAAGTGCTTTTAAGAAAGAAAAAAATTAGAGCAGATGATTTGAGAATGATAAAAGAAAAGTAATAAAAATGAATTAAGCTTTTATACTATCTCAAAAATAACTGTCAAAAATAATAAAGTAAAATAAAGTAACCAATAAGAATTGCCCAAAGTAGCCGTTTAAAACAAAACTGTAAAAATTCCATCAATTATCCGTCGTGTTATGCTTACAAACTGTAAGTATACTCGATGGATAATGTTCAGAGAATCAACGGCTAAGAATAGGACAATTCGACGGATCAGGATAATCAGTTATCCATCGAGTCATAAATATTCCAGAAAAGTAATTGATTTTATTGACAAATAGTATACCGACGGATGATCAAACTCAATGGATAGTGATCATCCGTCGAGATGTAAATTTTGACTTATCCAAAATTTCATCCATGATTGAAAAATCAATTAAATTTCTGGCTGCATTATAACTTGCAGACAATCTATAAAGATTCAAGAGTAATTTATCATACCTAACTCACTTACCAACCTAGAAGGGTGGATTCATCTAGTGGCTTGGTAAATATATCTGCAAGTTACTTTTCACTTGGAACAAAATGTAGTTCCACAGTACCATTCATTACATGTTCCCTTATGAAGTGGTACTTGATGTCCTATGTGCTTTATCCTTGAATGTTGTACTGGATTTTCAGTGATGGCAATTGCACTTGTGTTATCACAGAAAATGGGAATCCTTTCAACTTGCAAACCATAGTCTAGCAACTGGTTTTTCATCACAAAATCTGTGCACAGCTACTGCCAGTAGCAATATATTCAGCTTCAGCTGTAGAAGTAGAAACTGAATTTTACTTTTTACTGAACCAGGACACAAGCTTGTTTCCTAGAAATTGACAGGTTCCTGTTGTACTTTTTCTATCAATTGTACAACCTGCAAAATCTGCATCTAAATAACCAGTTAGATCAAAACCAGAATTTCAAGGGTACCAATGCCAAGTTTTGGTGTTCCCTTGAGATATCTAAAAATTCTCTTAATAACTACTAAGTGAGATTCTCTAGGATCAGCCTGAAATCTAGCACATAAACATGTTGCAAACATTATATCTGGCCTACTAGCTGTTAGGTACAGAAGTGAGCCAACCATGCCCCTATAACTTGAAATATCCACATACTTTTCAGTAGTGTTTAATTCAAGCTTAGTTGCAGTGGCCATGGGAGTTTTTGCAGATGTGCAATCCATTAGATCAAACTTCTTTAAAAGATCATAAATGTATTTAGTTTGACTAATGAATATTCCATCACTAACTTGCTTAACTTGCAAACCAAGAAAGTAAGTTAGTTATCCCATCATACTCATTCATACTTACTTTGCATCAATTTGGCAAACTTTTTGCAAAGTTTTTCATCTGTAGAGCCAAAATAATGTCATCTACATAAATTTGAACAAGTATACTATAGCCATTAACTTTCTAAAGAAAAGAGTTTTGTCTACAGTACCTCTAGTGAAGTGATTCTCTAAAAGAAACTTTGACAAAGTGTCATACCAGGCTCTAGGTGCTTGCTTCAATCCATAAAGTGCTTTCAAAAGATAGTAAACATATTATGGAAAATTCGGATCTTCAAAACCAGGAGGCTGACTGACATAGACTTCCTCCTCCAAATCTCCATTCAGAAAGGCACTTTTGACATCCATTTGATAGATGTTGAAATTGGCATGGCCTGCATAGGCTAAGAAGATTCTGATGGCTTCAAGTCTTGCAACAGGAGCAAATATTTCATCAAATCTATTCTTCTTGTTGACAATAGCCCTTAGCAACCAATCTAGCTTTGTTCCCGACTACTATGCCAATTTCATCATCTTGTTTCTGAATACCCATTTGGTGTCTATTGGATTCTTTCAGTTAAGCTTGGGCACCAGCTTCCATACCTCATTCCTCTCAAATTGGTTTATCTCCTCCTGCATAGCTAAAATCCAATCAGGATCCAACAACACTTCTTCTACCTTCTTTGGTTCTTCCTTAGAAAGAAAGCTGCTGTATAGACATTCTTCTTGAATTGCTCTCCTTGTTTTGAACTCTAGAAAATACATCCCAATGATGAGCTCAAAGGGATGATCCTTTTTCCATTTCCTTTGTTGAGGTAGATTAGCTCTAGATGAAGAGGCCTCATTGTTGTCTTGATGTGTGATTGAGTTTAGATTATTAGAAACTCCCCTGAGTTAATGGATCTTTGATTTGAGAAAGGGGAACTTTATTTAAGTGATCTATTCTGACCTCCAGCTTCTTTTGATGACCCCACGGATGGTGAATTTTGAGTACCGACGGATGAAGCTAGTTGTCTCCCGACGGATAATGTAATAACCCCAATTTTTGGAATTTTTGAAACCCTTATGAATAGTGATTTTTCCGATTATGCTGAATAAGAAAACTTTTCATACCACACTATGTAGGGGTTCTTTTATTGATCTTCTGAGATATTATTAGTACTCTATGTGGTATATAAGTGTATGTAAAGATCGTCAGAATCCAAATCCGAACACTTTGATTTTTCCCGAAAATCCACAAGATACCGAAAGAATTGAGTATAAGGTAACATGGTTAAAGGGATTTAAATTCAAGGATTATAAGAGAGGATCATTAAAGTATTATAAGATATTGAGAAAGATTTGGGGGAACCCAAGTAATAAGATCCCGGATGTGATCCCTCAAACAACGAAAGAGAACAGAGTTAAGCGAACCGTAAAACAAATAAACGACCAAGGGACAAGCACATACAAGTAGAATGGGAAGGAAGCTTCCAAGAAAATCTAAAACAAGTGGTTAAAAGAGAAGGTGACATCATCAAACCTTAAGGGAAAGACATGTGGCTTGGAGGTGAGGTCATCCAAGTGATGTCATCACTTTATCAAAGCAATCTCCACCAAGTATTCATTTCACAAACACCAAAATCAAAAGCAAACCAAAACAAACTCATTTCTCTTCTTCCCCCATCTATTGCTCTCGCTTTTCCATGAAAAGCAAAGGAAAAATTTCAAAAATCAAGCTACACACCTTTATAATTCAAGAGGTTGTTTCTTTAGCTTCCATAATTCATAACTTAGATGAGGCCATAAGTTTAAGCTCAAGATTACATGTTTAACATAGCTAATTAATTCATCAAAGTTATTGGTGAATAGTGTTTTTCAAGAACTTGAAATTTTGTTCTTGAGTTTTTGTTTAGATTAAGCTTTCAAGGGTGATTCCAAGCTCCTTAGTTACTTTACTCACCAAAGAAGGTATAATCTCATACCCTAGCCCTACTTTTGTATATTAGAGTTTTTGTGTTTGGAATGGTTCATGAGAAGCTTGATTATGGTGTAGTTAGAGATGTGTTGGTTTTGTGATGTGTTTGGAGTTGTAAATCTTGTTGATTAGTTAAAGAACTTATGTAAGCTTTTAGTTCATGATTGGGAAGTAGTGTAAATTGGAAAAATTTGAGGTGTTAGGGCTGTTGTAGTGAGGTATGGATGGAGTTTGGCTGTATGGTTGTATTGTGGTTGGTTTGTGGTTGATTTGGAGTAGGATAAAATTGGTAATCGCGTAAACATAGTCGTCGTATGTCCGATTTACTTTAGACTGTTTTGTTCTTAACATCAGGACCCAAGGACTCATAGTTAGGTTTTTACCATTGCCATGATTAGATAGTTCATGTTACGAGCTTCGTTTTGATATGTGGTTCGTTTGAATCCGATGTACGGTTTAGGAGAAATGACCGTTTTAAGTAACGGGGTTTCGCGAACGAACCATTACCCCTCGCCTTACTTTGAAACCTTGGTTAAGGACTTTAAATGACTAATCGCGAAAGAATCGCCTTAAAACTCTTAATGGTTATTTATTAAAAATGGTGGAGCCGAGGGTACTCGAACGACTTAGGTAATTCGTTAAGCATAGGAGTGACCATAAGCGACGTTAGGGTTCAATTGGTTTAAAGTCTAGTTTCTTAAGCGACTCGGGGTTTAATTCCAACTTATGTTGTTGTTCATAGGTTATCAGACCCACTCTAAGCTTAAGTCTATCCGGGGAGCAACTCAGGCAAGTTTTCTACCTGATATACTGTTGTGGTGATGTATATATATATATGCATTATCTTGTTATAGATGCATGTTGGTTAATTAGCAAATTTTGCGATATATTGAAGCATGCTGAGATGGTATAATATGCATGTCTGTTTCGTAATCTGGTTATCTATCTGTTGATTTCAATGCTTATAGTTGCATAATACATATGCTAGAGATAAGCAGTAGTTGCGTATACCCTTAGTATAGGGGACCCAAAGGTGAACATTTTTCTAAACCGGGAGTCGATGTTCCCAGTATAATATATATATATAATATTGATATAGTTTTCAAACTATTAATCGAATAAGGTTTATTCGATAACTTTATTTTATTTATTTAATGAATTATTTTGAATATTCATTCGAGGATTAATGACTCCGTTATTTTATTTAATGAATATTATTTTTGAATATTCATTCGAGGATTTATGACTCCGTTATTCTATTTAATGAATATTATTTTTGAATATTCATTTGAGGACTTATGACTCCGCTTATTTACTAATATTATTCTTTATTTTATTAAGAATAATGTTTCGATAATCAAACTTATTTTCGATTATTCAAATAAAGATAGTACTTTCGTATAAGTATATCTTTGGTTATTTAATATTCATTTCAAGTATAGAGTTTTAAAACTTCTACTTCAAATTGTTTATATAGAGATTATTCCTTTTGGGAATATTACTTAAATAATAATATTCAGATATTTTCTAATATATCGGGGCTGAATTATTTCTTTAAATCAGCATTACTCCAAACATTCTTAAAAATATTTTCGAGTCTTCAAAATGATTTTAAAACTTAGAGCGGATCCCAAAACTCAATTTTTATATTTAAGATCTTCCTTTCGAAGGTGATTTAAATACTCGCTCAAAACTTGAGGTATCCGGCTGAGTGGTGTATTTTACATTCGCAACAGAGGTTGCTGTTTTGATAATGAATTGATTACTTACCCACGTTCGGGAAGTAAGTCCATCTATTGAGTCGGCATAAGCAACATGGGCTCAGTGGGCGTCCATGAAAGTGTAAGTGGCTCAGTGAGAGTCCATCAAATGCGTAAGTGGCTGAGTGGCAGTCCAGCATAAGGTCCTATTGCGGCTAGGGTGATGACCAGTGGGGAATTCATCCATCTACTAGTAGAAAAGGTTACTTATTGGTATCTTTGCCTGATCAGCAAGATATCAGGTTTATGCCAAGGTTTTCTCCTTTCCAAATTCATTGGATATTACAACTCTGTTTATAATTTTCATAACAGAGGTTTTCAAGGAGTGTATGAAATGTATATATATAGGTGTGTATATATATATCAGGACTTATGAAGTATCTCGTAACTTTCATTATTTATAATGATATTTCAAAGATTGAATCTATTCAAGTCTTATCTTGTAGTCTCATCAGTGTGATGAACTTTTGAAACTAATTATAACTTGAACGGTGGTAGTTCAAGTAGTATTCGGAAAAGATATAAGTATATTGGAGTATCTTGTAACTTCATCTTTTAAACTTATATCTAGTAAATGATTATCTTATGCATATTAAAGATTTTCAGAAAAACATTGAGACAAGGTTAGATATACGAGATCACCTTGCAACGATATTTTTATACAGTTATAAACTAGAACTCTGTGTATATTATACATGTCAGAGGATTTCAAAGATTGTGAAAAGTATATATGTATGTATATACTGAATATTTTGCGACTTGGTCGCGTTAAGATATCAACTTGGTTCATTTCTTCTTAACCAAGACTTTCTTGAGTACTATGAGAATGCTCATGTATTGTTAATTATATACATATTATTTCAGTGGGCTTGTTGCTCACCCTTGCTTTCTTCTTTCATCACACAACAACAGATAGACAAGATGAACAGGATCAAGCTCCCAATTCGCGAGCGGATAGGAAACGTTCCGCAGTTTCCTGTAGGCGTTGATGCCGCCGTAGCTGAGGTAGGAACTACCAATAGGCTAGGTTTCAACTATTGATGTACCAGACTTATGTATATTATGAATTGTAATAATGGCAAAGAATATGTAAATTTATTCAGAAACCCTTTTGAGGTGTAATGACTTATAATTGTGGAATAAAATGACTTGTGTTATTTTTGGTATTCATCTCTGAGACTATAACTTGTGGTGTGTGTGTATATTGTGGGGTCACAGTACGCAGTAGTTGGTTGACTGTTAAGATTAAGTATTGATAAGGGAAATGGAACTCGTGACAACCCGAATCCCCGACCCCGGATTTGGGGGTGTTACAGAAATGGTAATAGTGCCAAGCATTATAAACCTCAGAGATGATGTGACGTTAAAATAATAATTTCACTAAGATAATAAGAACTCTTGCCAAGTTCATAGTCGGACTACCTAACGTAGTACTGACAGTTAAAACCCTTATGGGAACCCTTATAAATATCGTGATAGAAGCGTAGTTCGTGATCGTATATGGTAGCGGGACTCCGAACCCTGAGGTTGAGAAGCGACAGCGCGATGATGTTTTATTACTAATTGGAGATCGGATTGTGGATCTGATAGAGCGTCCTAACGCAGGATCGGATGATGTTCATATTGAGGATGTAGCGGTTGAGGATGTTGTCCTAGAAGGGATTGTTGCTAGGGAGGATCCCGTGGAGGATCCTGACAAGAATGAATAAAGGACCACTGAGGAATTGATGACCATGGTTAGGGAACTACCAGAGGTAGGATTGGCCAGTCAATACTGGAGGTTCGTTCAAGTTTGTAAACATAGTAGCCCCTTTAACGCGGTTTACTCGTAAGACTGAGAAGTTTGAATGGACAGAGAAATGCGAGAACAACTTTTAAGAACTGAGGCAAAGGTTGGTGACGTCCCCTATGTTGGCGTTGCCGGATGGAAAATGAGATTTTGTGAAGTGTAGTGACGCTTCGCATGAGGAATTAGGGTGCTTCTTATACAGCACAGCAAGGTAATCGCGTACGCATCAAGACAATTAAGAGAATATAAAATTCGATATCCCCACCCATGAGCTTGGGCTCGTGGCAATAGTTTTGCGCTAAAGATTTGAGGCACTACTTGTATGGAGAGAAGTGTGAGATTTATATTAGCCATAAGTGCTCTAGTACATTTCACGCAGGAAGAGCTCAATATGCGCCAGAGGTGGTGATTAGAGCTAATCAAGGATTACGATTATGAGATTCTTTATCATCCAGGGTAAGCCAAAATGGTGGGTAATGCCCTTAGTGTAAAGGAGAGACTCAAGATGATAATGTCTTTGGGAGAGTTGATAAGAGATTTTGAGAAAATAGAAATAGAAGTGAAGGTAACTGGAGCTGGTACCGAAAAGCTGTTTGAGATTGCAATACAGCCCGAATTATTGGAAAAGAACATATTATGCCAGAAAAAGTGATGAATGAAGGTAGAGAGCCAACAAATAGATAAGAGATTAATACCGAGAAAGATGATAAGGAAATAATGAGGTATTCCTACAGAATTTGGGTTCCAAATGTTCAAGAGCTTAAAGATGAAATCTTAGATGAAAGCTAGTTTGAGGAATAAGATTTAGAGCAAACCCTGAACGTGATAGTCAGGGAGGTCGCCATCAAGATAGAAGGAACCCATAACATAATGGAGTGGAAAATGAGGATTTAAAACATGTAGGATGACCCCGATTATGGGGAGAATGAGGGAACGTTCAGACTAAGGAAACGGGAGTCGAGTAAGGAAAGGGGACCCGAGACGGTACTCCTATATGACAAATTATGGACCTTTATAGACAGAACTTAGACTATTATCCCCAACCACCACCCTGAGGAAACAATGCGGTGATAAATTCTTTCAGGTTCTTTAAGTCGCTAAGCTCTCAGAGTTCCAAGGAACAAGCTGACCCAGTCGAGGCACGAGCCTGGCTAAAGGAAATACAGAAATCATTTGAGATTCTAAATGATTGACGAATCACAAAAGACTATTTTTGTCACTTACCCTCCTAAGAGAGAGACCACCCACTGGTGAAAGACCAAAAAAGGCACGGAGCAAGAGGTTATGATAAACTGATTAAAGTTTAGTCAAATTTTTTTCGAAAAAGTAAATTCCAAGGTTATGGAGATAGTGTAAAAGCTTTAAGAGCCAGAATAAAGGCGGACGAATATGATGAATTATGAATCTAAGATTGTAAAAGTTTTCAAGATTTGTTTGGAGGACAAGAATCCTAGAACGACGTGATGTTTGAAGTCAATGATTAGTGGGTACATAAAATGATTGTAAGAGAAAGGAAAATAAAAAGAAACTGAAGTGAAAAGGAGCATAAAGGCAATAGAGTTTGAGGAATGATAAGGGAGTCGGGTATGAGGAATCCCTAAAGACTCGTAGTAATAGAAATAGAAAAGTATATGATCTTCAGGATGAGGATGATTCACCATGAGTTAAAGTTGATGGTTGAAGGCATAAGAGATATATATTTTGTACCCCCTTCAAGTTGGAAGGATTCGGGGAAACCTTGGGATAGTTCGAAGGATAAATAATGAGACGCGGATAGACTGAAGAGACAAGAAAGTAAGAAATTAGGAAAATTGGATGAAGGAAGTGACCTTCAAGAATGTGAAGTGTAAGACCGGTGGCATGATACCCAGAAAGGGAGACGTCAGGTATGAGAGATATCCCAACATTGTGACTGTTGAGATAAACAACAAGAGTAAATAAGGAATTATTAAGAAGAAGTTCACGTTGAACACGACCAATATCTTCCAGGACATCCTTGTTGTCATTACCAAATTAGGAAAGAAAAGCGGATAACCGTTGTTATCTTTTGGAGGCCATATTGATTGACCTCATTTTGAATATAGATGTTATTGTAAAATTAGGCATATACTATCGAGGTGGGAATGATTGAATAAGACACCCTCATCAGGGATATATGACTTGATTTATCCATGGAAGGATGCATGTACTTTTTATAAAGGTGGAATTAAGGATAGAACATCGGTAACTTAAAATGAATCCTAGGGGAATGCATAAAGGTTGGCATTTCACCCTTAATAGGGATAGTATGAGTTTGACAGTATGAATTGGAAAGGATTAAGGTAACAACAACCTTTAAGGATCAGTGGAGAAATTTTTCAGAAGTATATAGACAATGATTCTGGTATTAGTAAATGGTATTTTGATATGCCCTGTATCTAGGGAATACAGGAGGAACGATTCAAGAATAACCTAAGAGGTTTTATAAGGAAAAAAGTAATATTCAAAGTTCTCAAGAATAGAAATTTTGATAAAGGAAATATGGCATAATTATAATGATGCCAGGTGGGCACGTGTTGAACCATAAGAAAGTATAGATCGACCCAATGAAGGTCGAGATTGGTGAAAATATGTAGGACCCAAGATAAAAGATGTCCTAAGTATGATCGAGAGTTAGTTGTGACAATGTTAACCTCTAAAAGACCGAGGCAATAACTTATGGAAAAATGGTGATATATTTTTTCACCAAAGTGTAAGGAAGATCATTTTCACGCAAGTAGTGATTGGAAATGAGGTAGAAAACTTAGTTGAAGATCATTTAAAAGACATTGATTGTAAGGAAATTTTACTATCAGGAAAGGCCAAAGAGGTGGCCGACATTTTAAGTGTAAAAGGACAATCATAGGCGCTCGTGCCAGAGGAATATAGTTATAATGGTTGAAGCCGTGAAGGTTGTATTATGGTTTGGAAGATTGACTTTCCTTCTGATGAATGTGCAATACCCAACCGTAATAGTAGTTTGGTAAAGGTTTAATTCGTGTAATCGCCATGAGCGGGCTATCTATCTTAGAAGGTCCTATCTTGAGAATAATCCAGGACCATGTTTCAAAAAGGACTAAACGAACCTTTGAGTTAAGTCTTCTATTGAAGGCATATGATTAGGAATGGTATTAACATGCTATCGTTGCTTTGATTGAAACTCTTCTGCAATTTTATCTACTTCATGTCATGAAAGTACGTCAGGATCTGGAGTGTTCTTCATGAATTATGAATGGTGATTATGTTAACTCCTTAGAAAAATTTGATATGATAGGTATGGACTCCGTATGGTTAACTATTAAGATCCAAGGAAAACGAATGACTACAGTGGGTCAGCGATGGACCATAGTAGTGCAGCAATGATTCTGCGAGTAATGAGTCGATTACAACCGTAAGAGTTGTATTAGAATGGATGTTAAGATTGAGTACCACTAATCGGGTCGTGGTGATGTATAAGTTATCATTGATAGACTAATTAAGTCGATTATCTACCTATTGAATATTTATTCCTTCTTAGGAATAGAGAGTCGTATTACTATACGAAGAAGGTTGCGGTGCAAGCATAGAATTCTAGTAACGATGATGTCTAGAATGAAATCCCAGATTCGATTTTCGATGTCAAGAGAGTTTCAAAGGTGATTGTGTATAAGCTCGAGGAAGAGCATGGGTCCATAGAATGATGGACGGAATATCAAAAATAATTAGGCATGTGAAATACGATGCTATAATGCTTAATGTTGATTTATATACATATATGTTTTATTCTCCTATGATAAACCTCTATAGTTCAGAGGTAGATTTCAAGCCACATATTTTGTGGCAATATATATTTTAATATATATATATATACAATTCTCTTCAATTTGATCTTTTCTCTCCTTTTCATTTCATGTAAGCTGAGAAGAACAACCCTTCCAGAAGGGGAGGTATTGCCGAATAACTATCTATCTATGTGATAGAAGCCTAGTAGGATACCATCTATTGTTTAATTGCTTGTCAAGTACTAAAGGTTGGCCACCTTCTGTACTAACTATGCGATATAACAAGTGTTCATGATTATAGTGATCTCTCAACAAACTCCTTTACTTCTATATGACGGATCAAGCTTTCGAAGATAGAAGCAGCTAGAAAGGATGTAGTATCAGTACGGTGGTATTCTGATTCTAACACATTCGTGATACTAAGGTTGGTGCGTGTATTAAAAGGTTATAGAATGCTAACGAGCAAAGGTGTAACCAGTATAATATTAGGAACAGAAGATAGTAGCGATTACGAACTGGAAAAGAGTGGGTATTGAGAAGCAAAAGCTATAATTCTAGAATCTATGATGAGGGTCTGTGCAATAGACTTGAAAGAAATTGGAATGATAACTTAACACAGATTGAGTTTTCTTACGACAATAGATCATATGTCATTATCGAGATTTGCCTTATGAGATCCTTGAGGGAAGACAATGTCGATCTCCCTTATGTTAGGATGAAGTTGCAGAGCGCAAGATGCTCGGACCAGCAGTGGTCCAAAGGACCAGGGATATAATAGATCTAATTAGAAGACGGCTGGTAGTAGCCCAAGATGGACATGAGAAGTATGTTGAATTGACATGAAAGGACAAGGAATAGGAAGTAGGGGACCTAGTGCTGTTATAGGTATTCCCTTGGAAAAGATGGATGTGGTTCAGAAAGAAAGGAAAGGTAAGCCCACGAAGTGTTGGACCCTTGGAGATATTAAGACGTATTGGGAAGTTAGCATATGAGCAAGCCCTACCCCCGAACCTGTAGCAAGTTCATAACGTGTTCTGTGTATCAATGTTAAGGAAGTATAATTTGGATGCCAGACAAATAGGGGCATATGAGCGCATAGGCATGCAACCAGACGTAACCTATATGGAGCAACCAGAAAGGGTTATAGATCGAAAAGGAACAAGTGCTTAGGAGAAGGGTTATCAAACTAGGCAGAGTTTGGTGGTAGAACCACAATGTGGGAAAATTTACTTGAGACTTAGAAAGTGCAATGCTAAGAGAGCATCCCTATTCATTTTCTATCTGATTCCGGGATGGAATCCTTTTAAGGAGGGGAGACTGTAATAACCCCAATTTTTGGAATTTTTGAAACCCTTATGAATAGTGTTTTGCTGATTATGCTAAATAAGAAAACTTTTCATGCCACACTATGTAGGGGTTCTTTTATTGATCTTCTGGGATATTATTAGTACTCTATATGGTATATAAGTGTATGTAAAGATCGTCAGAATCCAAATCCGAACACTTTGATTTTTCCCGAAAATCCACCAGATACAGAAAGAATTGAGTATAAGGTACCAGGATAAAAAGGATTTAAATTCAAGGATTATAAGAGAGGATCATAAAAGTAATTTAATGTATTGAGAAAGGTTAAGGGAACCCAAGTAATAAGATCCCGGATATGATCCCTCGAACGATCACCGAGAACGAGAGTGAAGCGAACCGTAAAACAAATAAGCGACCAAGGGACAAGCACATACAAGTAGAATGGGAAGGAAGCTTCCAAGAAAAGCTAAAACATGTGGTTAAAAGAGAAGGTGACATCATCAAACCTTAAGGGAAAGACATGTGGCTTGGAGGTGAGGTCATCCAAGTGATGTCATCACTTTATTAAAGCAATCTCCACCAAGTATTCATTTCACAAACACCAAAATCAAAAGCAACCAAAACAAACTCATTTCTCTTCTTCCCCCATCTATTGCTCTCGGCTTTTCCTTGAAAAACAAAGGAAAAATTTCAAAAATCAAGCCACACACCTTCATAATTCAAGAGGTTTATTTCTTTAGCTTCCATAATTCATAACTTAGATGAGCCATAAGTTTAAGCTCAAGATTCCATGTTTAACATAGCTAATCAATTCATCAAAGTTATTGGTGAATAGTGTTCTTCAAGAACTTGAAATTTTGTTCTTGAGTTTTTGTTTAGATTAAGCTTTGGTAAGGACTTTTAAGGGTGATTCCAAGCTCCTTAGTTACTTTTACTAACCAAGGAAGGTATAATCTCATACCCTAGCCCTACTTTTGTATATTTAGATTTTTTGTGTTTGTAATGGTTCATGAGAAGCTTCATTATGGTGTATTTAGAGATGTGTTGGTTTTGTGATATGTTTGGAGTTATAAATCTTGTTGATTAGTTAAAGAACTTATGTAAGCTTTTAGTTCATGATTGGGAAGTAGTGTAAATTGGAAAAACTTGAGGTGTTGGGGCTGTTGTAGTGAGATATGGATGGAGTTTGGTTGTATGGTTGAATTGTGGTTGGTTTGTGGTTGATTTGGGGTAGGATAAAAATTGGTAATCGCGTAAACATAGCCGTCGTAATGTCCGATTTACTTTAGACTGTTTTTGTTCTTAACATCAGGACCCGAAATCTCACTGTTAGGTTTTGACCATTGCCATGATTAGATAGTTCATGTTACGATCTTCGTTTTGATATGTGGTTCGTTTGAATCCGATGTACGGTTTAGGAGAAACGACCGTTTTAAGTAACAGCGTTTCGCGGACGAACCATTACCCCTCGCCTTACTTTGAAACCTTGGTTAAGGACTTTAAATGACTAATTGGGATATGAAACAATTATGTTAAGTGGATTAGACAGTTGGTAAGGTACTCGCGAAAGAATCGCCTTAAAAATCTTAATGGTTAATTTATTAAAAATGGTGGAGCCGAGGGTACTCGAGCGACTAAAGTGAATCGTTAAGCGCAAAAGCGAACGTTAGGGTCTAATTGGTTAAAGTATAGATTCATAAGCGACTTTGGTTTAATTCCAACTTATATGTTGTTTATAAGTTACCAGACTCGTCCCAAGCCTTTTATCACCCCCAGTCGCTCAGGCAAGTTTTCTACCCGTTATACTGTTGTTGTGATGTACATATGTATATGCATTATCTTGTGATAGATGCATGGTGGTTAATTAGCAAATCTTGCGATATATTGGAGCATGTGATATGGTATATATGTATGTCTGTTTCGTAATCTTGATATCTAATTGTTGATTCAAATGCTTATAAACTGCATAATACCTATGCTAAAGATAAGCAGTAGTTGCGTATACCCTTAGTATAGGGGACCCAAAGGTGAACATTTTCTAAACCGGGACTCGATGTTCCCGAGTATATTATATATTTTCATATATATATATATAGATATAGTTTTCAAAACTATGAATCGAATCAGGTTTTTTCGATAACTTTATTTTATTTAATGAATATTATTATTGAATATTCATTCGAGGGCTTATGACTCCGTTTATTTTATTAATGAATATTATTTTGAATATTCATTCGAGGACATATGACTCCGTTTATTTTATTAATGAATATTATTTTGAATATTCATTCGAGGACATATGACTCCGTTTATTTTATTTAATGAATATTATTATTGAATATTCATTCGAGGACATATGACTCCGTTCATTTTATTTAATGAATATTATTATTGAATATTCATTCGAGGACTTATGACTCCGATTATTTACTAATTATTATTCTTTATTTTATTAAAGAATAATGTGTCGATAATCAAACTCACTTTTGATTATTCAAATAAATATAGTACTTTCGTATAAGTATATCTTTGGTTATTTAATATTCATTTCAAGTATAAGTTTTAAAACTTCTACTTCAATTATTTTTATAAAGATTATTCTTTATGGGAATATTATTTAAATAATAATATTCAGATATTTTCTAATATATTGGGACTGATTTATTTTATTAAATCAGCATCACTCCAAACATTCTTAAAAATGTTTTCGAGTCTTCAAAATGATTTTAAAGGTTAGGGTGGATCCCCAAACTCATTTTTATATTTAAGATCCTCCTTTCGAAGGGGATTTAAATACTCGCTCAAAACCTGAGGGATCCGGCTCAGTGGTGTATTTTACATTCGCAACAAGGTTGCTGTTTTGAGAAAACATCTTGATTACTTGCCCATCGTTCAGGAAGTAAGTTCATCTATTTTAGTCGGCATAAGCAACATGGGCTCAGTGGGCGTCCATGAAAGTGTAAGTGGCTCAGTGGGAGTCCATCAAATGCGTAAGTGGCTGAGTGGCAGTCCAGCATAAGGTCCTATTGCGGCCAGGGTGATGACCAGTGGGGAATTCGTCCATCTACTAGTAGAAAAGGTTACTTATTGGTATCTTTGCCTGATCAGCAAGATATCAGGTTTATGCCAAGGTTTTCTCCTTTCCAAATTCTTTGGATATTACAACTCTGATTATAATTTTCATAACAGAGGTTTTTAAGGAGTGTATGAAATGTATATATATATATGTATATATATATCAGGACTTAATGAAGTATCTCGTAACTTTATTATTTATAATGATATTTCAAAGATTGAATATATTCAAGTCTTATCTTGTAGTCTCATCAGTGTGATGAACTTTTGAAACTAATTATAACTTGAACTATGGTTGTTCAAGTAGTATTCGGAAAAGATATAAGTATATTGGAGTATCTTGTAACTTCATCTTTTAAACTTATATCTAGTAAATGATTATCTTATGCATATCAAAGATTTTCAAAAAAACATTGAGACAAGGTTAGATATACGAGATCACCTTGCAACGATATTTTTATACAGTTATAAACTAGAACTCTGTGTATATTATACATGTCAGAGGATTTCAAAGATTGTGAAAAGTATATATGTATGTATATACTGAATATTTTGCGACTTGGTCGCGTTAAGATATCAACTTGGTTCATTTCTTCTTAACCAAGACTTTCTTTAGTACTATGAGAATGCTCATGTATTGTTAATTATTATACATATTATTTCAGTGGGCTTGTTGCTCACCCTTGCTTTCTTCTTTCATCACACAACAACAGATAGACAAGATGAACAGGATCAAGCTCCCAATTCGCGAGCGGATAGGAAACGTTCCGCAGTTTCCTGTAGGCGTTGATGCCGCCGTAGCTGAGGTAGGAACTACCAATAGGCTAGGTTTTCAACTATTGATGTACCAGACTTATGTATATTATGAATTGTAATAATGGCAAAGAATATGTAAATTTATTCAGAAACCCTTTTGAGGTGTAATGACTTATAATTGTGGAATAAAATGACTTGTGTTATTTTTGGTATTCATCTCTGAGACTATAACTTGTGGTGTGTGTGTATATTATGGGGTCACAGTACGCAGTAGTTGGTTGACTGTTAAGATTAAGTATTGATAAGGGAAATGGAACTCGTGATAACCCGAATCCCCGACCCCGGATTTGGGGGTGTTACAGCAGTAATAATAACGATAAAAACAGTGATCTCGTCACTAAGGAACTAAACTAAAAGGAAAAATATATATACATAATGCGGGAAATACATAGTTTGATCTGGTCAAAAGTACAACAGTTCTACAGCCATCTGCCCAAAAGTGATACAAAAGAGTCTATCTGTCTAGTTAGAGAAAGGGATGCTATATACAAGTCAACTAGCCCGGAAAATTGGCTCTTACTATGGCCTCGACTAACTAGACGACTAGACTACCCCATCACTGGTCATGAATCACATACCGGAGCGGGTCAGCACCCACACCCTTTCCATCGCACGACGAAAAATGTAGTCAGCCTGCCTCCTAGAGATCCTGCCGTGCCTGTCCCCCTGGAGTGATCGGAGTCTCGCACGGGCCGTGAGCTCTATCCTATTCAGCTCCCTCCTCAGGGATCGGGGTACCATAGCTCTAGCCTCATAAGATCGGGCACGCCGACCAGTCCTCTCCACCTCTAACTCCCTCCTGACCTCATCCAGCCGGGCCTCAGCAACAGCCACTCAAATCCTCAGTACATCCTGAACATAGCCGTGAGCTAACAAAGACTGCCTATAGGCAGGGTCGAGAGGTGGTGAATCCGGAGCCGCTGGGGGTGCCTCCTCGGTCTGCCTAGGCTCGGGAGTATGGGTCTCAGAGCTGTCATCATAGGGTCTCCAAGATAGTGGTGCAGGGGTAGGAGCTCTGACCATCGGGAGTGAGGGTAAAGGGGTACCAGTGTACTCTACCATAGCTCCGACACGCTCCTTAGCCACTAGGACCTCATCCGGGTCCTCCTCATCTGAACTCGCAATAACCTCCGTCTCTGACTCCTCTGAGGGGTCCTCCTCCTCCTCCATCTCAGGCTCCTCCTGATCCTCAGCATCTAGCAGTGCCTCATCATGCTCACGCTCTAACATCTCTGGGTCTTCTATCTCATGTGCCTACACATTAAACGGGCTAAGTTACTATCATGATACTTATAAGGGTTCCCGTAAGGGTTTTAACTGTCAATGCTACTTTAAGTAGTCCGACTATGAACTTGGAAAGAGTTCTTATTATCTTTGTGAGTTTATTATTATATCGTCGCATCATCTCTGAGGTTTATAATGCTTAGCTCTGATTCCATTTCTGTAACACCCCCAGATCCGGGGTCGGGGATCCGGGTCGTCACGATCTTTCTTTCCATAATATCACTTAACTTAATTAATAATAAATAACCTCATGCTGTGACCCCACACTAACACACAACACGTTATAGTCTCAGAGATGAAATTGAAATAAGTACAAGTCCTTGAATCCATAATTTTAAAGTTATTACAACCCAAAATGATTACTTGATAAGTTTACAGTTAATTGCCATTATCTGCCACAAGTTATAATTATACATAATTGATTCCCAATAGTAGAATGCCTGATCTACAAATAGATCTACCTCTACAGCTATAACAGCTATGACATCAATGGGAAGACACGGGACACTTCCCACGCGCTTGCGCTGGGTCTGCTTGAGTCTGGCCATCTTTCCTAACTGTTGTTGTGTGATGAAGAAATGAAGAAAGAGTGAGCATTGCAGCTCACAAGATAATATATCGTGTAAACAATAATACAAGTATCTAAATGGATAACTTACTAGAAACCTTTAACAAGTGTAAGGTAATTACTTACCGGATATAAGCTTAAAGGAAGATGAAGCTACCAATTACTTCACTTATACTTATACCATTTTAGAAAACTACTTGAACTACCACTGTTCAAAGTATAATAAGTTTTCGAAGGTTCATTATATAAATGAAACTACAATATAAGACTTGACTGGATTCAATCTTTGAAATATTTTTTAAAGGAAATGAAGTTACGAGATACTTCATTCGATGGAAACACCATTATAACTGTTTGACCCTGTCAATGCTTCGGCAACCACCCATTCGTAGCCTTTCGATCGAAATGCTCCGGGTAGTGTTGCAGAAATATCCAACTGGATGATGAACTCATTACGGGAGTTTGTCGCGCCAGGAAGACCACTTATGATGATCAGTCGCAGTAGTGCAACCCCACCATTTTCTACATGTAGAGGAGAACCTGTAGGATTTATTTGTCAACCGAACACTGGGCTCCTAAAGAATGGACCGTCTTAGCGGAACTTCCAGGCCATTTGGGCCAATATAATAAGGCTGGGCTGGCGCCACTCGACCACTTACGCCACTCCTAGTTCAGATGAAATCTATGACTCTGAAACGTAAAGCTTGTCCCCCCTTTCCCCAAGTAGAAACTTGTTGATACGGCTCCACCAAGAAGTCGTATCTAGTTGGAAAGGAAAACTCACCGATATTTCCCAGGTGGTACCTGTTAATGAATTAACTTGTTCAAAGAATTTTACTTCCCGAGTGTTGGGTAAGTAATCAAAAACTCTTTTATCAAAACAGCAACCTTGTTGCGAATATAAAACATACCACAGATCCGGATCCCTCAGGTTTTGAGCGAGTAATTAAATCCCCTTCGAAAGGAGGATCTTAAATATAAAAATGAGTTTTGGGATCCGCCCTAACTTTTAAAATCATTTTGAAGACTCGAAAACATTTTTAAGAATGTTTGGAGTAATGCTGATGTAATGAAATAAATCAGTCCCTATATATTAGAAAATATCTGAATATTATAAAATAATATTCCCATAAAGGATAATCTTTATAAAAATAATTGTAGTAGAAGTTTTAAAACTTATACTTGAAGTGAATAATAAATGACCAAAGATATACTTATACGAAAGTACGATCTTTATTTGTATAATCGAAATAAGTTTGATTATCGAAACATTATTCTTTAATAAAATAAAGAATATTATTTAGTAAATAAGCGGAGTCATAAGTCCTCGAATGAATATTCAAAATAATATTCATTAATAAAAATAAAGTTATCGAATAAACCTTATTCGATTAATAGTTTTGAAAACTATATCTATATATATATATATATATAAATATATATAATATACTCGGGAACATCGACTCCCGGTTTTAGAAAATGTTCGCCTTTGGGTCCCCTATACTAAGGGTATACGCAATTACTGCTTATCTCTAGCATAGGTATTATGCAACTATAAGCATTTGAATCAACAATTAGATAACAAGATTATGAAACAGACATGCATATATACCAAATCAGCATGCTCCAATATATCGCAGGGTTTGCTAATAACAATCATGCATCTATCACAGGATAATGCATGTATATATATACATCACAACAACAGTATAACGGTTAGAAAACTTGCCTGAGCGACTGGGGGTGATAAAAGGCTTGAGACGAGTCTTGTAACCTATAAACAACATATAAGTTGGAATTAAACTAAAGTCGCTTATGAATCTATACTTTAACCAATTAGACCCTAACGTTCGCTTTTGCGCTTAACGATTCACTTAAGTCGCTTGAGTACCCTCGGCTCCACCATTTTTAATAAATTAACCATTAAGGGTTTTAAGGCGATTCTTTCGCGAGTACCCTACCAACTGCCTAATCCACTTTACATAATTGTTTCATAATCCAATTAGTCATTTAAGGGTCTTAACCAAGGTTTCAAAGTAAGGCGAGGGGTAATCATTCGGTCGCGAAACGCCGTTACTTAAAACGGTCGTTTCTCCTAAACCGTACATCGGATTCAAGAGAACCATATATCAAAACGAAGCTCGTAACATGAACTATCTAATCATGGCAATGGTCAAAACCTAACAGTGAGAGTTCACGGGTCCTGATGTTAAGAACAAAAATAGTCTAAAGTAAATCGGGCATTACGACGGCTATATTTACGCGATTACCAAATTTAAACCATTCCAATTATTTCACAATTCAACCCACAATCACCACTACAACCAAACTTCATCCATTCTTTACTACAACAGCCCCAACAACTCAACATTTCCAATTTATACTACTTCTCAATCATGAACTAAGAGCTTACTTAAGTTCATTAACTAATCATCAAGATTTACAACTCTAAAAACATTACAAAACTAACCAATCTCTAAATATTCAATAATCATGCCTCTCATGAACTATACTACTCATAATAAGCTCTTAACATTCAATAATAATGCTAGGTTAAGAGATTATACCTTCCTTGTGAGTAGGAGTAACTAATGAGCTTGAAACAACCTTGGAAAATCCTTACTAAAGCATTATCTAAACAAAAACACAAGATCAAAATTTCAAGTTCTTGAAAAACACTATTCACTCTCTTCTTTCATGAATTATAGGAAGAGATTGTGAAGGAATTTGAAGCTTAGATTCATAGGATATCTATATCTATGTACAAGGAACCTTAGATAATTACATCACTAATTAACAAAGCTTGGAACTTGAATTTGAGTTTTTCTTTCTTTGAAAAATAAAAGGGGCCGAGAGCTTCTTGTGGAAAAGGTAAAGTCAACTTGTGTTTTGTGTTATGAATTGTTTTGCTTGGTTTTTTGCCTTTTGTTTTGCTTAATTACCTTTTAACCATGGTAAATTTTGTGTGGTTTATAATCAACCAACACTTCATTCCCTTTGGTCATGCTTATGTCATCCTCCTATGTCATCTTCCCACACTTGTCCTTATCTTGTTGGTGTGATGACATCATCCTCATTTACCTCTTTGATTAACTCCTAATTACTTGGCTAATGACCGCTGATCTGTTATACGGTTCGCTTAACTTTCGTTCTCGTTTATCGTTTGAGGGATCATACCCGGGATCTTATTACTTGGGTTTCCTTAATCTTTCTCAATACATTATATTCCTTTTATGATCCTCTCTTATAATCCTTGAATTTAAATCCTTTTTATCCTGTTACCTTATACTCAATTTTTTCGGTATCTGGTGGATTTTCGGGAAAAATCAAAGTGTTCGAATTTGGATTCTGACGATCTTTACATACACTTATATACCATATAGAGTACTAATAAGATCTCAGAATAACAATAAAAGAACCTCTACAAGGTGTGGCATGAAAAGTTTTCTTATTCAGCATAATCAGCAAAAACACTATTCATAAGGGTTACAAAAAGTTCAAAATTTTGGGGTTATTACAGAGCAAATACTGATTTTGGCAGTCCTCTCACTAGATCTTTCTTTACTAGCTCATTTATGTTGTTGAAATTTAAATGAGAGAGTCTTTTATGTCAATTCCAACTTTCTTCAATTGATGCTCTACTCAACAAACAGATTGCAGAACCATCAGAACTTGTTGAAAGTCTGGCTTCATAAATGTTACCGTGCCTGTAACCTTTTAGAACCACTTTGCCTGTAGAATTGCTTACAACTTCACAGTGTTCTTCAAAGAAATCCACATGATAACCTCTGTCACATATTTGACTCACACTTAGCAGATTGTATTTAAGTCATGAGACAAGAGCTACTATTTCTATGATGACATTCCCAAGATTTATATTGCCATATCCCAGAGTTTTTCCCATGTTGCCATCTCCATAAGAAACTCCTGGGCCAGCTTTCTCCACATAGTCTGATAACAGGGCTTTATTTCTAGTCATATGTCCTGAACATCCACTGTCCAGCACTAGGATATCTTTCCTGTTGCCCTGCCATCACAAAGACCACTAATGGTTAGTTTTAAGGACCCAGACTTGCTTGGATCATTTGGCCTTTTTAAGTTTGTTAGCATTTATAGCGGATTCAGTTTCAGAGTTTTTGCTAACATGCTGTTTATCAGAACTTATATCAGAATTTGCATCAGACTTTATACTAGAAGGAATTAAAGTAACTTTCTTCAAAGAAGGTTTTATTTGATAATAATCATAGTACAAACTATGATATTACTTACAAGTATAAATAGAATGCCATAAACTACCACAATGAAAACAAGGATTTTGTGGCTTAAACCTAACAGACTGACTCTTAACTCCTGATCTAGGAGGTAAAGAGTTCATACTTTTATTTTTCCTGCAAAAAGAAGCAAGATGGTTAGAGTTTCCACAGTTATAACATTTCTTTCTTGGAGCATTAGGAATAGGCATATAATTATTGCTTTTGTTTACACCTTCCTTTCTATTCCTATTTTTCCTAGCTTCTTTTACCTTGTTGACATTCCTAATCTCTTTCAGTTTATGCTTAAGCTGCTTCTTTGTCATTAAGCCTATATTGACTTCAGCTGGTTTATCCTATTTTAATTTGTCAGAAGTTGACTTATCCTTAACTTCTGTCACAGGCTCTTTCATCTTTTCAGAATCAGACTTTACAGTTTTAGCTACAAACTTAACAAGATTTACCTTTGGCTTAGCAGTCTGTTTAACAACAATTGGCTCAATTTGTTCAGTTCCTTTTTCACTTTATCATCTCCATAACCTAAGCCCTCTTTCTAGTTTCCACTACTTAAGAAATTCTGAATTGTTCTTCCATAGTTAGTCCAAGTCCTGATAATCTCTCTTTCTTTTTCTAACTCAGTTTTTAGAGATTTATTCAATTTTAGCAATTCATCTCTAACATAAAAAATATCATCTCTTTCTTTCTGAGTTTGATGGAACATAACTAACTCTTTTTCTAAATAATCATTCCTTTTCTTTAAAGTAATATTTTCAGAAGTTAATCTTTCACCTGTTAAAGTTTGATCTCTATAACTAATAAACATGGTTTTAAAATATAATCTCAACTCAGTAATATCATTAGTATGAAAGGCATAAGTTGTTTAAGGTACCTTCAATTCAGCAGTTTCAGGGCTGCTGTCAGCATTTGCCATCAGGGCATAGTTCACCTCATATTCAGAATCTGAAGTGTCTGTCCAGCTTTTCTTCTTTCTGATAAGTGCCTTGCCTTTGTCACTTTTTCCTTTCTCGCAGTCAGGAGATATGTGGCCTTTTTCACCATAATTGTAGCATTTGACATTTAAGTTGTCTTCTCTGTCAGACTTTCCTTTACCTTCAGACTTTCTGAACCCTTTCTTATCAGAACTTCCACTTTTCCTGGAAAACTTTTTACCTTTCCTGAATTTCCTGTAGGCTATCTTTGTGATACCCTTTACCATAAGAGCACACAATTTTATCATCTCTTCATCAGCATCTATTTCAGGTAAACTTTCAGTTTCTAAATCATCATAATCAGAATATGATGACTCTGAATCAGACTTTATGATGAGAGCCTTTCCTTTGCCCCTTTTTGAGGCAGCCATTTTAGGAGATTCCTCCTCAGCCTTAAGAGCAACTGTCCTTGACTTTCTTCCATGCCTCTTGCTCCTTTGATCCATTTCAAGTTCATAAGTCTTGAGCATACCATAAATTTCATCAAAAGTGGTTTCAGTAAGGTCATAGTTGTCTCTTATGGTAGTAGACTTCAAATCCCAATTTTCAGGAAGAGCTAAAAGGAATTTTAGAATTGAATCTTCAAGATCATATTCCTTGTCCACCAGTGACATATCATTCAAGAGTTTGACAAACCTGTCATATAAGTCAGTTAATGACTCATCAGCTTTTGAGTCAAAGTGCTCATATTCTTGAGTGAGTATAGTCCTCATATTCTTCTTGATTACATCAGTTCCCTGGCATCTTGTCTCCAGAGCTTCCCATATCTCCTTTGCAGTCTTGCAATGTATTACCCTATTTGACATGACATTATCAATAGCACTATGCATCAAATGCCTTACCTTTGCATCCTTGGCAATAGATGAGATGTCTTCAGCTGTGTACTCACCTTTCTCCTTTGGTATGGTCTTTGCTGGTTGATCAACAACTACAACAGGGAGCTTGGTTGGATTATGTGGTCCTTCATTAATTCTGTCAAGGTATTTTGGATCTGTAGCTTCAAGAAAATAGCCATCTTCACTTTCCATATGGGATATTCAGAAGGTCTCAGTATGGGAACCCTGATAGTCTCATATCGACTGTGTGTTTGAGTCTTTTGAGTTTCTTTAGTTTTGGTGGGCTTGGTTAGAGTTTGTGCTTCTTCAGTCATGATTGTTTGGATCTTTACTGTATGTGTGTTAACAGATAAGCTCTGATACCACTTGTTAGGTCACATAACACTGTAGAAGGGGGTTGAATACAGTGTTATTACAATCAAATCGATCTTGAACACAAGTAACAGTAAACAAATATATTTAATATAATAACTCTATTACAATGGAACTGTTCTCTCTTAGTGATGAACAAATATCACTAAGAGTTGTTAGGTTATAATGTATAATCTTCTCGATAATGATAACACATATAGTATAAACCCGAAGTCTGTGTTTATATAGTACACAGTTACAAGATAACTTCTGATTGATATGGAATATAATTCTGTCTCCTAAAATATATCAGTCAGATATCTTTTACAAGTCTTCCAGTCTTCTAACTCTTTCCATGCATATCTTCTTTTGTTTTAGTATCGATCTTCTACTGTAAATCAGTTTCCTTCCTTATATGAAAGTCCTCCCGCACTTAAGTTCTGATATGAAGTTCTGACTTCCAGTAATTCCTGATTCCAGTAAGTCCTGATTTGTCCTGTTGTTAAGTTCTGAAAACTAAACATATATTAAATATGACATCTCAAATATATCCAACAAACTGTTTCTTACTAATCTTTGCTGCTTATTTATTGTCATCAAGCTATAATTTGAATGTTCTTGTCTGGAGCGTACTCTGATACTTAGGTAAGAAATGAAGCTTTAAATCTATTAACTACAATGTATAATCTGTACCAAGTATTTGAATGGTTATTACTACTAGCTATTTCCATGTGTGCTCATGTGTACATTTGTTTTGGTAAATTCAGTGAACAACAGAAACAAAAGTGAAAATGGTTCAGAAGGAGGCACAAGGGTTAGCGGGAAAGAGAAAGGGGAGGAGAGGACCAGGAAGTGTAATCGGTTTAAGTGCAGCTCGTTGTGTTTGTGCTTTCCTTTCAATTTATGGGGTTAATGGGAGAGCATTTTATCAACTTTGTAAGCTTGGTTTTGTTGTCGATTTCTGTATTAAGTTGGGTGATACCGTCTCTAGTGAAATTGGGAAGGCTTCTGGACACACATCGTAAGTAACAGTTTTCTTTGATATACTACAATTCCTTTATATTTATTTATGTTTACTTTTCCTGTTAGCACAGTTAATTCAGGTTAATGAAGACGACATATTCTAGACACAAAAAAAGGAAAATGACAAATGGGCATGGTCACAAAATTCTTCTTAAATAACTTCAGAGTTACTGCAATATTTTTTTGAGAGATTGTCACATGTCTTTGTGGGATTATATGTCTCTGAGCATGCAGGTGTGCTGTTGTCTGTGATCGAGGACATGTTATTTATTTCTTTATATTTTTTTGAAATCATTATGCATTTACATAATTCTTGTCTCCTCTTTGATTAATCTGTATTTACTTTAGCATGGATCTTTTATACAGTTTTTATTTCTTTCCCATCCCCATTTTATTCACATATACTTAGTTGTATTCTATTGCCACTTCCCTGATTCTTTGTTTACTTAAAATTGAACAGGTGATAATACTTACAAAGATACTAGGTAAGTCCAGGTGATTCTTTTACCTTTTTAACCTTCTATGTTTCTTGTTTTAGTTTGTCACGAAGGCATATATTTATTGATATATGCATGTGTGTGTTGTCTGTATTATGTGCAGTGAAAAAACAAAGACTCCCTTCAATGTTCAAAAGATCAGGAATATGTAGAATGTCTCCTTATGCAACAGTTATAAACATCATTATGCAATTAGTTACCTGTAATCATTCCGAACCATAGTAAATAAACATCGATAAAAGAAACTGGATATCACTGACTAGCATGCTCTTTATAAAACAAATGTAGTTGTGTGTTTTGTAAACACTAAAGTCCAATTTTAGCATGTTATTCACATTTATTATTCAATGTATAAACCACTTATTCCCTTACGGGAATCACAAAGCCAAATCAGATACGTGATGGATATGTGAAGACAACTGATCAGGCTATCAACACCAGACGGCTCCAACTGCCATCCCATAAACCTGTTCCAGAACTCAAAGACTAGTTAGGTCTCTGACCTGATGGACTAATCAGTTATGTAATGCGCGCAATAGGTGATAATACTTACAAAGATACTAGGTAAGTCCAGGTGATTCTTTTACCTTTTAAACCTTCTATGTTTCTTGTTTTAGTTTGTCATGAAGGCATATATTTATTGATATACGCATGTGTGTGTTGTTTGTACTATGTGCAGTGAAAAAACAAAGACTCCCTTCAATGTTCAAAAGATCAAGAGTATGTAGAATGTCTCCTTGAGAAATCGACTACTTTAAACGGCTTTTGTGACTGCCTCAACCTCGGGGTCAGGAGTTGACGTCACTAAACATAACAAACCAGAAAACATAAACAACAAGATTATTATTATTATATTAACATGACCCTAAAACCAAGATCTGATCCAGGTTCAAGTATGTATTAAGCTACTCACTTTTACAAACCATTTATTAAAAAGTTTGACACACTAACTTATTCAGCAACTTATCAGACCGCACATGGTCTGACACAGACTACCTCAGAGGAGGCGGGACTGGAAGGGGCTGCGACTATATTATGTCCGGGTCTAATAGGTCTTCTAGGCATCGGTGATATATATATAAAACAGGTTGCAAGGGTGAGCATATAATCGCTCAGTAGTACCAACATATGAATATCAAAGAAAAAACAGTAAATAAACAGTTATAGGAACATAACTGTAAATCATTATGCAATTAGTTACCTGTAATCATTCCGAACCATAGTAAATAAACATCAATAAGAGAAACTGGATATCACTGACTAGCATGCTCTTTATAAAACAAATGTAGTTGTGTGTTTTGTAAACACCAGAGTCCAATTTTAACATGCTATTCACATTTATTATTCAATGTATAAACCACTTATTCCCTTACGGGAATCACAAAGCCAAATCAGATACGTGATGGATATGTGAAGACAATTGATCAGGCTATCAACACCAGACGGCTCCAACTGCCATCCCATAAACCTGTTCCAGAACTCAGAGACTAGTTAGGTCTCTGACCTGATGGACTAATTAGTTATGTAATGTGCGCAACGGGTGATAATACTTACAAAGATACTAGGTAAGTCCAGGTGCTTCTTTTACCTTTTAAACCTTCTATGTTTCTTATTTTAGTTTGTCATGAAGGCTTATATTTATTGCTATATGCATGTTTGTGTTGTTTATACTATGTGCAGTGAAAAAACAAAGACTCCCTTCAATGTTCAAAAGATCAGGAGTATGTAGAATGTCTCCTTGAGAAATCGACTACTTTAAACGGCTTTTGTGACTGCCTCAACCTCGGGGTCAGGAGTTGACGTCACTAAACATAACAAACCACAAAACATAAACAACAAGATTATTATTATTATATTAACATGACCCTAAAACCAAGATCTGATCCAGGTTCAAGTATGATTTAAGCTACTCACTTTTACAAACCATTTATTAAAAAGTTTGACACACTAACTTATTCAGCAACTTATCAGACCGCACATGGTCTGACACAAACTACCTCAGAGGAGCCGGGACCGGAAGGGGCTGAGACTCTGTTATGTCTGGGTCTGATAGGTCTTCTAGGCATCTGCGATACATATATATATATATATATAACAGGTTGCAAGGGTGAGCATATAATCGCTCAGTAGTACCAACATATGAATATCAAAGTAAAAATAGTAAATAAACAGTTATAGGAACATAACTGTAAATCAATATGAAATTAGTTACCTGTAATCATTCCGAACCATAGTAAATAAACATCGATAAAAGAAACTGGATATCACTGACTAACATGCTCTTTATAAAACAAATGAGTTGTGTGTTTTGTAAACAACATAGTCCAATTTTAGCATGCTATTCACATTTATTATTCAATTGTATAAACCACTTATTCCCTTACGAGAATCACAAAGCCAAATCAGATACGTGATGGATATGTGAAGACAGCTGATCAGGCTATCAACACCAGACGACTCCAACTGCCATCCCGTAAACCTGTTCCAGAACTCAGAGACTAGTTAGGTCTCTGACCTGATGGACCTCTGACCTGATGGACTAATCAGTTATGTAATGCGCACAACCGAGTTAGCCTCTTACGCAACCTCAATAGGCGACTGTGGCCCCTACGTATCCAATATCTGATCATTTTATCCAGTTTTCAAATCAATTGTACCTATCTCAATTTAAAACTGTTCATTTAACAGCACACGTAAAAAAAACTGGTTCACAAATCATTTTCATTCAAGATAGGTACCTTTCGAAGTTACTTTTCCCCAAAACAGGTTTTAAACAATAATTTATAACTACAGGGGATACGTAACTTAAAACGTTTTTATTCCTGTACGAGAATTAAACAATAGTTTATCCATATGTACTGAACCATAAAAGAATGGTCAGGAGTACTTGCCTTGCGACGCTTTAATAGAAGCCCTAGGTAGCTTTTACGCTGACTTCGGTCCTTGCGATACTCGAATGGGATCTACAGTAACATAACAACCTAATTAGTTATACCGACATGCTTGATATCCTCGAACCTAAATAACCCAATCCGATAACCTGACTCGTATAATATATATACACATAATCACATAATCAATAATCACAATAAGGGTAAAACATTTAATACCGAATAATACACGATCACATTTAAAATAACTTTTAGAAAAATTTTGACAGCGACTCCTCTATTTATAAGCATACCCGTTGAAATATAATCGACGTCAATTCCCAACAAGCACAATTCCACATTTTACGTCACAATACGATTTTTTTTACAATTAAATAACTAATTACGTACGAAAACTAATTATACAAATCACTTAATTTATTTTATAAATTTAGGACTCCAAACGTATCATCACGGTCCACCGTCGACTCACCGAAGTTCATCGTCAATGGCGGTAAAATTTATGGGTACCTGATTAATTTCGGGTTTCCAACATAAATTCCACTGATTACTACGAATAAAACCAATCGCACGAAATTATTTTATATCACGAATAGTAGTCATAATTCCATGCAATTTAATAAAATAATACTAATTAAATTCAGATTAACCAAACCAAAACACAGCCAACAATAACAACATAACACAGCTACACACACATGCAACGTGCGCCACAACAGGACCACAACAGAGCAAGCCAAGAACACAGGGACGGCCGAAAAAATGGCCGGAGGAAACATAGTCACCCACCCAAAACTCACACACACACGCACGCACGCACACACACACGAATTGCACACACAATACACGCACATATACATAATTATATGCATATATATGCACACACAAAACCCTCACAAAACACATCGGAAAATGAAAGGGGCGGCGACCAGAATTGCGGAAATAGAAGGCGGGGGAGGGAAGAACGAAGAAAGAGAGGGAAGAAAAAGGGATGGAGAGAGAAAGTTGCAGAGAGAGAGAAGAGTGAGAGATCGAGAGATGTGAGAGAGAGAGCGGGGAGAGAGAGTCGAAAGACGAAGAGGGTGAGACGAGAGAGAAAGAGATGATGTTAATCAGCTCTCAAAAATTCAGCTACCACACTCATTTCTGTTAAGCCGCATGTCCAATAAAAGGGACACGTGTCTCTTTTCTGGACTGAAACCCGATTTCTGACACCGAATCGTAAATTTAACGATACATACCGCGTGCGAGAATCCATCGATATAATATCAAAATAATTTTAAATTTTTTATAAATATTCCAAAAATAATAAAATATAAAGTTCAAAATTTTTAAAACATTTTTGAATCGCATAATATACCCGCAGTTAACGATTATCGAATAACCGTGTGGGTGAATTTAATCCCAAAATTTCCAAAATATTTTTAAAATTCTCAAAATATTCCAAACTTAATAAAATATGAATTTCATAATTTTTGAAGCAACCCGAAATTAAATACTGATTTTACAAATGAATATAATCAGAAAATCATTTCAAGATAAATAATTAATGAAATATTGATTTCTAAATTTTATAAAATCCCAAAAATAATTATTGAAATTATAAAATAATAAAAAGAATTTTAGAGACAATCCAAATATTTATGAGAATAAATCTGCAATAAAACCACTTTTAAAAGTGAAACAAAAATAATATAGCTCAATATTTAAATATATAAATAATTCTCGCAAACCAACC
Organism: Apium graveolens; assembly: GCF_009905375.1. Lineage (NCBI taxonomy): Eukaryota > Viridiplantae > Streptophyta > Magnoliopsida > Apiales > Apiaceae > Apium > Apium graveolens. Next base: position 273,562,909 of record NC_133648.1, read on the forward strand.
ATCACATGTTATTGATAACAAACCAACATACAACTGACAAGACCAATACACATATTTTATTTATTTAATTATTCTACAATTACATTTTTAAATAATACAAAATATACGAGTCATTATATCCTTCCCCCTTAAAGAGATTCTGTCCCCAGAATCTGACTTAACTAAACAAATGAGGACATTTATCAAGCATGTCTGACTCTAACTCCCAAGTAGACTCTTCTACTCGAGGATTTCTCCAGAGCACTTTTACTATGGGGATTGACTTATTTCTAAGGACTCGCTCTTTACGATCTAAAATATGGATTGATTGTTCTACATAGGACAAATCTGGTTGAAGCTCGATCGGCTCGTACTCTATAACATGATTTGAATCAGGAATGTATGGCTTTAACATGGATACGTGGAACACATTATGAATATGCTGTAACTGCGGCGGCAAAACTATTTCGTAAGCGACTTTCCCTATTTTTTCAAAACTTCAAAGGGTCATATATACCTTGGGCTGAGCTTACCTTTCTGTCCAAATCGAACCAATCTTTTCTAAGGTGATACTTTCAACAATACTAGTGATCCCACTTCCAAGTTCATATCTTTTCGATACAAATCCGCATTCTTTTTATGCATATATTGAGTTTCTTCTAACCTTTCCCGAATCAATGCCACTGCATCTTTGGTCTGCTGAACCAGCTCAGGTCCTAGCACTTTCTTTTCTTCTACTTTATCCCAATACAATGGTGATCTACATTTGCATCCATAAAAGGCTTCATAAGGTGGCATTCCGATGTTGGCATGATAACTATTGGTGTACGAGAATTTAATTAAAGGTAAGTGTTCATCCTAATTTCCCTTAAAATCCAAAGCACAAACTCTTAACATATCTTCTATTTTCTGGATGGTTCTCTTACTCTAACCTCCCGTCTAAGGATGATAGGCAGTACTCATATTCAACATGGTTTCTAGACATTCTTGAAACTTAGTCCAAAAACTGGAATTGAATCTTGGGTCTCGATCTAATACAATGGACACAGGAACTCTATTCTTGTTCACTATCTCATCCAAATACAACTTAACTAACTTTTCCAGAGAATATCTTTCATTGATCAGGAGGAAATATGCTGACTTTGTCAATCGATCGATGATTAACAAATAGCATCATGATTGACTCTCGTCTTTGACAATACCACTACGAAATCCATTACAATCTCTTCCCATTTTCATTGGGGAATCTCTAGGGGTTGTAACAATCCTTTTGGCCTTTGGTGTTCTACTTTTACAGTTTGGCATACATGGCATTTACCAACCCAATTTGCAATATCTTTCTTCATTCCTGGCCACCAGAAGTTTTCCTTCAAATCTTGATACATCTTAGTGTTTCTAGGGTGGATAGAGAATCGAGAGTTATGCTCTTCGTGTAAAACTTCATTCTTCAGTTCTATCACATTGGGAATCCAAATTCTAGAAGAAAATCTAAACATACCTTGGTTATCCTTTTAGGTAGACAGTTCTTCTCATGTCAAATTATCCAATTCTTGCTCCATAACTCCCTCTTGACATCTCTTAATCTTGTCCATCAGTGTTGATTAAAACGTAATCTCATACAGTTGCTCCTTACCTTTTCTTGGTAATCGAACTTCAATTTCCATTCTTTCCAAGTCTCGTGCTAACTCTTCTTGTTAGGTCACACAACACTGTAGAAGGGGGTTGAATACAGTATTTTCACAATCAAATCGATTTAACACAAGTATGTAACAAAGATCAAGTATATTGAATAAACTCTGTTACAATAAGAACTGTTGTTCTCTCTCAGTGATGAACAAATATCACTGAGAGCTGCTAGGTTACAATGTATAATCTTCTCGATAATGATAACACATATAGTGTAAACCCTAAGTCTGTGTTTATATAGTACACAGTTACAAGATAACTTCTAATTGATATGGAATATAATTCTGTCTCCTAAAATATATCAATCAAATATCTTCTACAAGTATTCCAGTCTTCTAACTCTTTCCATGAATATCTTTATTTATTTTAGTCTCGATCTTCTACTGTAAATCAACTTCCTTCCTTATATGAAAGTCTTCCCGCACTTAAGTTCTGATATGACCTTAAGTTCTGATATTAAGTTTTGACTTCTAGTAAGTCTTGATTTCAGTTAGTCCTGATATGTCCTGTTTGTTAAGATCTGAAAACTAAACATGAATCATATTAGACATGACATCTCAAATATATCTAACAATCTCCCCCAACTTGTAAATTATGCAAAATATACAAGTTAATAGATTTGATGATGTCAACAATATTTAAGTACAAATGCAAATAAGAGTTTAACTAGATAACTAACTACAACTTACAGTCCTTGTAGCTTTTACCAATCTCACTGAGTCAATCTGAATCCATAATGATTCTTGACAAAGCTTGATATCAGATTTTCTTCTTTAATCCTCAGGACTTGAGACATTGTAGCTTTAATTGGCTTCATCTCTTCATCTTGACTCCTAATCTGATAGATTGCAGTCATTAAAGCAGAGATATGGTTTCTTTCTAAACCATCATCCAGTCTTATTACTCTAGGATGAGAAGAATCTTCATTGTAGTATAGACATTTCTCATTTAGTAACACTTCAAGCTTAGCAGAATCCTTCTTCATTGGAGTTTCACTTCCGTCATTTTCAACAATACTAGGAATGAATTCTTTAACTCTTGAACCAGAAATTCTTGCTTTATCTCTGATGGTCTTCAATATGAAGTTTGACCATCTCCTGGTAATATCAGACTTTACCTCTAAAAGGTAATGAAAGAATTGAAGTTCTTTCAGTGATTTGTTCAGCACATCTGATTCTGACATCTGATATGTCCTTTCATCTTCAAGAAATAGAATCAGATTTTCCTTGACATTATGCTTGTCATGAGTATCCAGTACCACTTGAATATAGATAACCTTATCAAGGTATTTCTGTGTAACATCTTCAAGAGGTCTGTCAGTCAATAGAAATGGATCTCTAGTAGCAACTTCAACTCCTGTCTTGATCTTAGCTTCATTAGAACCTAGTCTAGCCCCGTCTCTTGGTTTTCTAGCATTTAACCTAATAGTCATGATAGTAGACAACAATTGGCTTTTCTTTGGATCTGATGGTTTGACAATTTTCCAGAGAAGTTTCTTTTTATCAGCTACTTCCATCTTGTCTAAATCAACTTGAGCACTGTCAGAGGTTGATATCTTGGTGACTTTATCAGAACTTGTTATTCCTGTTGTAGATTGCACTTCTTCACTCTGAACAACTTGAGCCTTGTCAGAGGTTGTCTTTGATTCTTCATAAATCTTCTTTCTTTTCAGAGTTTAAACATCTTTATCTTCAGCAAGATTATCATCAGTAACTTGAACCATTTTGCACACTGGCTTTATCAGAATTTGAGGAATTTTCATCTCTAGTGGCTTGGTTGGTTCATCAACTTTTCCTTTCCCTTTGTCTTTGGGATCAATCTCAAACTGTGATCTTGTTTTGGGCTTTGATGCCTCAGTATGTGACTTCTCCTTGATCACAATGCCTTTTACCTTAGGCCTTGGAGGTTTCTTTGCAACAGAAGCTTTTGGCTTTAGATTTTTCTATTCAGCTTTAAATCTAGCTTCTTCCTCCTCGAGATTTTCTAAATCCATTCCTGGATTATGCTTCAGAAACAATCTTCTAGCAATTTCCTCATCAAGTGTCTGAATCTTAGGATCCTTGTAGTAGACAATAGTCTGCTTTCCCTTGAGTTTCAGAGTTTGCATAAACCTTTGAGAATCTTGACTTCCACCTTGTATCAGAACATCAGGCTTTGTCATCAGACTTTGCTCATCAGAACTTGATATCAGATTTTGAGTTTCAGTACTTGCTATCAGATTTTGAGTTTGAACAGCTTCAGAACTTGTCTTCTTTTGAATAGAAGATTTTCTTGCATCAGTAATTAGTTTCATTGAAGAAACCTTGCTGCTCTACCCTTTACTTTGAACCTGACCTCTACCATTGCTAGGGTTTCCCTGGTCATCAGCTTTATCATCTTTCTTCTTCAGTATTTGATCATTAGAGCATTTGGACTTAACTATCTTCTCCCCCTTTTTGGCATCATCTGATAGTAGGAGTGAGAGAAGAAGTTCTATTGAAGATTGGATCTCATCCAATTGAGCCTGTTGAGAAGCTTTATTAGCCAGGACCTCAGAGATTTGGGCCTGTTGCTTCTCCTGAGATTTCTCAATTACTTCTACTTTCTCAAGTGTAACTCAGGATATGTCGATTCAATTCAACATTTGTTTGTCAAATCATCACAAATTATTAGTAACCACAATTTTAATCAAAACATTCATCAAGAAATACAGTTCAAGTAGATGAAGTAAAGATTAACATGCTTCAATTACAACAGGTTCTGATGAGATTAGAGATTCCTGATCCCCTTCCTCAGCTTCAGTAGTATCCTCAGATAGAGGCTTAGCCATTTGCCTTTTAGCCCTCATTTTATTTAATCTCCTTGAAAATGAAGGAGTTTCTTTATCATCAAAGTTTACAGTTCTCTTTCTCCTTAAGGTATCAGAATCTTCAGCTACAGTTGCTTTCCGAGAATCCACAGTTTCAGCTTTAACTGTCACAGGTTCTGATGCATGAACCTGTGCTTCCTCCTCATCATCAAACTCATCCCTTAGAAGCATCCTTCTTCTCTTTATTGGAGATATAGTAACAGATTGAGCCCTTTTTGGCCTGGAAGATGAAGGTCTGATGGTATGTGCTGATGGTTGAGGTTGAGATGATTGTGTTGGTTTGAAATATGTCCTGATGGAGGGTTGAGTTGGTCGAGGTTGAGAAGTTTGAGGTGTTTGTGTAGTGGTGGTAGGTGCCGATGGAGGTTGGGTTGGTTGGACATCAATATATATGGAGGTGTATGTGGCTGGATCAGAGTTTACTAAAAACTGTTTGACTGAAATTGGAATTTGGAGGGGTCTCAAAATAGTCTTTTTATTATCAGTAGATAATAAGTCAGTAAAGGCTCTCTTAGCAAGCTTAAATGGTTCAATTAACTTACTTTCTAGTTGGGGTGCATCAGAGCAACAAAAACTATAAATTAGCTGACAGAATCTAGCAAAGTAAATTATATTACTATCTTCTGTCATCATATCCCCAATAAAGCCTAAAATAGCACTTGCATAATCAAAATGAGTTTGATTAATCAAAATGACTTACAACATGTGAAAAGTCAATAGTTAAAGCAGGAGTTAGTGGGCACGGGAAATAAGTAATAATTACTGTGCACATGCAGTTTTTCAAGACAAACACGTTTACCACTAACCCCAATGATTATGACAATTTTTATCTCACCTAATTATATTCTGAGTAAATATGACCGTTTCAGTATTTACCACAAATAAGTCAAGTAAATAAATAATGCCACGTAAGCATCAGAGTTTCCATCAGGATTTAATATCAGAACTTGACTATTATCAGATTTTAACAATCATCAAAATATGGCTTCTGTACTCAAAAAGTGAATGTTTGTATATGTGATTCTTCATACAAATACTGACTTATTTCTTCAGAGTTTAATCATCAGAACTTCCATCAGAATTTGTCCGCAGAATTTATGCATATGACACTTAACTGTTTATCTGAAACAACTTGATCACCATAATAATTTTCATCATTCATATGGAGTGAGAATGTGTGCATTTGCAAAATATCAGATAAAGATTAAAGTCTGATGTACTTCAGTACCTCTTAGAAATAAGGCATAACTAAAAAAAGTGCTTAAAATCTGTCATTAATAATGAAGTCTACTATAGGATAAATTTATGCATGAGTCCACCTCAACTGTTTGTGCTCATTTTATGCATCTTTTAGAATTCTTTTTCACAGTGGCTTCTTAGTGTAAATGAGTCACAACTGCTATCAGAATTTATGCTATTATCAGAGTATTTCTCCAGTAATCAGAGAATGTGAAAAGTCACCAAGAAAAATTTGTTTTCTTTTCTAATGCATATTACTTAATACCAGCAATGCACTTGGGTCTTCCCTTCCACATATTTACTCTAGATCTCAAAGGAGTACATGACTTTAATTTTCTTTTCTTTTCTTTAGATAAGTGAGGCTTATCAGCATTTAGTTTATCCTTAAGATTTACTCACATCAGAATTTGACAGATAAGAAGCAAGAATCTAGTTTGTGACTTAGTAATAAGATACACAAAGTAAATTTGACTAAGCTCAAAATCAAAATTTGCTTGTGTTAATGAATTTCCACATAAACAACTAATTCAAACATGGGATTTCTAGTATGTTAAAGACTATTAGATCAGCATCTAGCACAGTAATCCGCATTGGATTGAATATTTACATAATATTCAAATCACTATCAGAGTATATAGATCCACATCAGATAACAATCAGCATTTAATGTATTTCAATTTAAGTACAGATTACATGAAGATAAGACAATCTGTAAATACTGATCATAAAGTCTGATGCATGAGAAAAAAACTAAGTAGATTTAGGGAAAGAACCTGAAACCATTCCAAGTTCATTTACCAGTCTTGTAAAAGTAGCTTCACATAGTGGTTTTGTGAAGATATCTGCTAGTTGTTGATCTGTTGGAACAAAATGCTATTCCACTGTACCTTCCATCACATGTTCCCTTATGAAATGGTACCTAATGCTGATGTGCTTTATCATTGAGTGTTGAACTGGATTACCTGTCATAACAATAACACTTTGATTATCACAGTAAATAGGTATTTTAGAAAATTCTAACCCATAATCCAGTAACTGATTCTTCATCCAAAGAATCTGTGCACAACAGCTTCCTGCAGCAATATATTCTGCTTCTGCAGTTGATATGGAAATTGATTTCTGTTTCTTGCTAAACCAAGAAACTAATCTGCCTCCAAGAAATTGGCAGCTTCCACTAGTGTTTTTCCTGTCTATTTTGCATCCTGCAAAATATGCATCTGAGTAACCTATTAGCTTAAAATCTGATTCTCTAGGATACCACAATCCTAGATCAGCTGTACCCTTGACATACTTGAAAATTCTTTTCACAGCTATTAAATGAGGTTCTCTTGGATCAACCTGAAATCTTGTACAAAGACAGGTAACATACATGATATCAGGTTTACTAGCAGTTAAATAGAGTAATGAGCCAACCATACCTCTGTAGTTAGTAATATCTACTGATGAACCAGTATTTTTATCTAACTTGGTTGCAGTGGCCATGAGAGTGGATGCAGTTGAACAGTCTTGCATTCCAAATTTCTTTAATAAATTTCTGGTGTACTTGGATTGATTGATAAAACTACCTTCTTCATTTTGCTTGACTTGAAGTCCCAGAAAATAACTAAGTTCTCCTATCATACTCATTTGATATTTTGACTGCATTAGTTTTGTAAACCTTTCATAGATTTGGCATTTGTAGAACCAACTATGATATCATCAACATATATCTGTACCAAAAGTAAGTCCTTTCCATGGTTGGGTTAAAACAGTGTTTTATCAATTATATCTCTGTGAAATCCACTTTCCAGAAGGAATTGAGCTAAAGTCTCATACCATGCTCTAGGAGCTTGCTTAAGCTCATAAAGTGCTTTGTCAAGCCTGTAGACATGATTTGGAAATTTTGAATCTACAAAGCCTGGAGGTTGTTCAACATACACCTCTTCTTCCAATTCTCCATTCAGAAAAGCACTTTTTACATCCATTTGAAAGACTTTAAACTTTTTGTGAGCAGCATAAGCAAAAAAATATCCTTATGGCTTCCAATCTAGCAATTGGTGCAAATGTTTCATCATAATCAATACCCTCCTATTGAGAGTAGCCTTTAACAACCAGCCTTACTTTGTTCCTTGTAATTATGCCATCACCGTCAGTTTTATTTCTGAACACCCATTTTGTGCCAACAATGGATCTGTTCTTTGGTCTTGGCACTAGGGTCCAGACTTTATTTCTTTCAAATTCATTTAACTCTTCCTGCATTGCTTGCACCCAATCAGCATCTTGAAGAGCTTCTTCCACTTTCTTTGGTTCAGTCTGAGATAGAAAGGAATGATAGAGACATTCATTTGATGTTGATGTTCTAGATTTGACACCTGCTTCAGGATCTCCAATTATTAAGTCAGGTGTATGTGATTTGGTCCACTTCCTTACAGATGGAAGTTGATTTCTAGAACTGGATCCTCCCCCATGATCCATGCTATCTCCATCAGCATTTTATGATGCTCCCCCTGTAGTTATGATCTCTGAAACTTCATAATTTGAGTTGTATCCTTCAGGATTCGAATAATCAGAGTTTCCAGAATTATCAAAATTTGGCTCATCAGATTTTGATGAATCAGAACTTGAAGAGCTAGTGACAGGTTCTGATGCTTCTTGATAGTCTTGAGTTATGGTAGGATCTTCAGCTTGCTCCCCCTGGAAGGTGCATTTTCCTTTGGAGTTGTTACCACAGTTTCAATGACATCAGAACTTAGCCCGTCAGAACTTACAGGATCAGAGTTTAAGTCATCAGAATTTACAGAATTAGAATTTAAATCTTCATTTTCAAATCTCAGTTGATCATGATCATTGAAATCTTTAAGACCAGTAATCTTCTTATCATCAAAAGATACATTGATAGATTCCATTACAACCCTTGTTCTTAAATTGTAGACTCTGAAGGCTTTTGTGGAAAGTGGATATCCAACAAAAATTCCTTCATCAGCTTTTAGATCAAATTTTGACAACTGTTTAGGATGAGTCTTAAGAACAAAACAATTACATCCAAATACATGAAAGTATTTTAGATTTGGCTTCTTTTTCTTCACCATCTCATATGGTGTTTTTCCATGCTTGTTTATGAGTGTAGCATTCTGTGTAAAACAAGCAGTCTGCACAGCTTCAGCCCAAAAGTAGGTTGGTAACTCTGCTTCATCAAGCATAGTTCATGCAGCTTCTATGAGAGTCATGTTCTTTCTTTCTACAACTCCATTTTGCTGTGGAGTTCCAGGTGCAGAAAATTCCTGTTTGATTCCATGTTCTTTCCAGAACTCTTCCATGATTAAATTCTTAAACTTAGTGTCATTATCACTTCTTATAATTTTAACATAATCTTTGACCAACTTATCCAGCTGTCTTACATGATCAGTTAGAGTAGAGGCAGTTTCATTCTTCTTGTGCAAGAAATACACCCAAGTGTACCTTGTGAACTCATCCACTATAACCATAACATATTTCTTCTTTGTAATAGACATGACATTGACTGGACCAAATAGATCAACATGCAGTTAGTGATAAGACTCAAGAATTGAGGATTCAGTTTTGCTCTTGAAAGAAAATTTTCTTTGTTTTGCCTTTTGACATGAATCACAAAGGCCATCAGGAGTGAATACTGATTTTGGAAGTCCTCTCACAAGATCTTTCTTTACAAGCTCATTTATGTTGTTGAAATTTAAATGAGAGAGTCTTTTCTGTCAATTCCAGCTTTCTTTAATTGATGCTCTACTCAACAGACAGATTGTAGAACCATCAGAACTTATCGAAAGTTTGGCTTCATAAATGTTACCATGCCTGTAACCTTTCGAACCACTTTGCCTATAGAATTGCTTACAACTTCACAGTGTTCTTCAAAGAAATCTACATGATAACCTCTGTCACATATTTGACTTACACTTAGCAGATTGTGTTTAAGTCCTGACACAAGAGCAACTGTTTCAATGATGATATTCCCAAGATTGATATTGCCATATCCCAGAGTTTTTCCCATGTTGCCATCTCCATAAGAAACTCATGGGCCAGCTTTCTCCATAAAGTCTGATAGCAGGGCTTTATTTCCAGTCATATGTCATGAACATCCATTGTCCAGCACTAGGATATCTTTCCTGTTGCCCTGCAATCACAAAAATCTCTATTGGTTAGCTTTAAGGACCCAGACTTGCTTGGATCCTTTGGCCTTTTTAAGTTTGTTAGCATTTGCAGCGGATTTAGTTTCAGAGTTTATGCTAGCATACTGTTTATCAGAATTTATATCAGACTTTGCATCAGACTTTACACTAGAAGGAATTAAACTAACTTTCTTCAAAGAAGGTTTTATTTGATAATAATCATAGTACAAACTATGATATTCCTTACAAGTATAAATGGAATGCCATAAACTATCAGAATGAAAACAAGGATTTTGTGGCTTAAACCTAACAGACTGACACTTAACTCCTAATCTAGAAGGTAAATAGTTTATATCTTTATTCTTCCTATAAAAAAAAGCAAGATGGTTAGAGTGTCCACAGTTATAACATTTTTTTCTAGGAGCATTAGGAACATGCATATAATTATTGCTTTTGTTCACACCTTCCTTTCCATTCCTATTTTTCCTAGCTTCCTTTACCTTGTTGACATTCCTAATCTCTTTCAGCTTATGCTTAAGCTGCTTCTTTGTCATTAAGCCTATATTGACTTCAGCTGGTTTATCCTGTTTTAATTTGTCAGAAGTTGACTTATCTTTGACTTCTGTCACAGACTCTTTCATCTTTTCAGAATCAGACTTCACATTTTTTGCTACAAACTTAACAGGATTTACCTTTGGCTTACCAGTTTGTTTAACAATAATTGGCTCAATTTGTTCAGTTCCTTTTTCACTTTTATCATCTCCATAACCTAAGCGCTCTTTCCAGTTTCCACTACTTAATAAATTCTGAGTTGTTCTGCAGAAGTTAGTCCAAGTTTCGATAATCTCTCTGTCCTTTTCTAAGTCAGCTTTTAGAGATTCATTCAATTTTAACACTCCATCTCTAACATATAAAGCATCATCTTTTTCTTTATTAGTTTGATGAAGAAAAACTAACTCCTTTTCTAAATAATCATTTCTCTTTTTATAAGCAAGATTTTCAGATGTTAATCTTCACATGTTAAAGTCTGATCTCTATAACTAATAAACATGGTTTTAAGATACAATCTCAACTCAGTAATATCATCAGTATGAAAGGCATAAGTTGTTTGAGGTACCTTCAATTCAGCAGTTTCAGGGCTGCTGTCAGCATTTTCCATCAGGGCATAGTTCACCTCATATTTAGAATCTGAAGTGTCTGTCCAGCTTTTCTTCTTTCTGATAAGTGCCTTGCGTTTGTCACTTTTTCCTTTCTCGCAGTCAGGAGATATGTGGCCTTTTTCACCATAATTGTAGCATTTGACATTTAAGTTGTCTTCTCTGTCAGACTTTCCTTTACCTTCAGACTTTCTGAACCCTTTCTTATCAGAACTTCCACTTTTCCTGAAAAAACTTCTTGTCTTTTCTGAATTTCCTATAGGCTATCTTTGTGATACCCTTTACCATAAGAGCATACAATTTCATCATCTCTTCATCAGCATCCATCTCAGGTAAACTTTCCGTTTCTGAATCATCATCATCAGAATATGATGACTCTGAATCGGACTTTATGATGAAAGCCTTTCCTTTGCCCCTTTTTGAGGCAGCCATTTTAGGAGATTCCTCCTCAGCTTTAAGAGCAACTGTCCTTGACTTTCTTCCATGCCTCTTGCTCCTTTGATCCATCTCAAGTTCATAAGTCTTGAGCATATCATAAATTTCATCAAGAGTAGTTTCAATAAGATCGTAGTTGTCTCTTATGGTAGTAGACTTCAAATCCCAATTTTCAGGAAGAGTTAAAAGAAATTTTAGATTTGAATCTCCAAGATCATATTCCTTGTCCACCAATGACATATCATTCAAGAGTTTGACAAACCTGTCATATAAGTCAGTTAAAGACTCATCAGCTTTTGAGTCAAAGTGCTCATACTCTTGAGTGAGTATAGTCCTCATGTTCTTGATTGCATCAGTTCCCTGGCATCTTGTCTCCAAAGCATCCCATATCTCTTTTACAGTTTTGCAATTAATTACCTTGTTTGACATGACATTATCAATGGCACTATGCAGCAAATGCCTTACCCTTGCATCCGTGGCAATAGATGAGATGTCTTCAGCTGTGTACTCACCTTTCTCCTTTGGTATGGTCTTTGTTGGTTGATCAACAACTACAACAGAGAGCTTGGTAGGCTTATGTGGTCCTTCATTAATTCTGTCAAGGTATTCTGGATCTGTAGCTTCCAGAAACATAGCCATCTTCACTTTCCATATGGGATACTCAGAAGGTCTCAGTATGGGAACCTTAATAGTCTCATATCGACTGTGGGTTTGAGTCTTTTGAGTTTCTTCAGTTTTGGTGGGCTTGGTTGGAGTTTGTGCTTCTTTAGACATGATTTTTTGGATCTTTACTGTATGTATGTTAACAGATTAGCTCTGATACGAATTGTTAGGTCACACAACACTGTAGAAGGGGGTTGAATACAGTGTTTTCACAATCAAATCGATTTAACACAAGTATGTAACAAAGATCAAGTATATTGAATAAACTCTATTACAATAAGAACTGTTGTTCTCTCTCAGTGATGAACAAATATCACTAAGAGCTGCTAGGTTACAATGTATAATATTCTCGATAATGATAATACATATAGTGTAAACCCTAAGTCTGTGTTTATATAGTACACAGTTACAAGATAACTTTTAATTGATATAAAATATAATTCTGTCTCTTAAAATATATCAATCAGATTTCTTCTACAAGTCTCCCAGTCTTCTAACTCTTTCCATGCATATATTTATTTGTTTTAGTCTCAACATTCTACTGTAAATCAGCTTCCTTCCTTATATGAAAGTTTTCCCGCACTTAAGTTCTGATATGACCTTAAGTTCTGATATTAAGTTCTGACTTCTGGTAAGTCCTGATTTCAGTAAGTCCTGATATGTCTTGTTTGTTAAGATCTGAAAACTAAACACGAATCATATTAGACAAATATATCTAACACTTCTGTAATCTGAACCATATTCAGTCTCTCTTTTCTGCTCAAAGCATCAGCCACTACATTGGCCTTACCTGGGTGATAGTTAATGGAATAGTAATAGTCCTTGATTAACTCCAACCATCTTCTATGTCTCATGTTCAAGTCCTTCTAAATGAATATATACTTCAAGCTCTTATGATCCATGTAAATATCATACTTTTCTCCATATAGATAATGTCTCCACAATTTCAATGCAAAAACTATAGCAGCCAACTCAAGATCATGGACTGGATAATTCTGCTCATGAGGCTTTAATTGTCTGGAAGCATAGGAAATGACTTTATCATGTTGCATTAGTACACAGCCTAAACCTTTCAAAGAAGTGTCGCTATAAATCACAAAGTTTCCTGTCTCATCTGATAATGCTAGTACTGGAGCTGACATTAGTCTCTTCTTCAGTTCCTGGAAGCTTTCTTCACACTTCTATGTCCAAATAAATTTCTCGTTCTTCCTGGTTAGCTTGGTTAACGGGGCTGCGGTCTTAGAGAAATCCTTCACAAATCTTCGATAATATCCTGTTAGCCTAAGAAAACTTCTCACTTCTGTCGGAGTCTTTGGTTGTTCCCATTTGGATACAGCTTCAATCTTTACATGGTCTACCTTGATACCTTCCTTGCTTACTACATGTCCAAGAAACTGTACCTCTGTCAACCAAAACTCACACTTGGAAAACTTCGCGTACAGTTATTTCTCTCTTAACCTTTGGAAGGAAATTTTTAGTTGTGTTGCGTTATCTTTTTGAGTCTTTGAATAAATGAGGATGTCATCAATAAATACAATAACAAGCTTATCCAAATACTCCTTATACACCCGGTTCATTAAATCCATAAAAGTCGATGGTGCATTCGTCAATCCGAATGACATCACTAAGAATTCATAATGGCTATACCTTGTTCTGAACGCAGTTTTGGGTATATCTTCGGGCTTGATCTTCAGTTGGTGGTAGCCAGATCTTAGGTCGATCTTTGAAAAGCAGCATGCTCCTTTAATCTGGTTAAATAAATCGTCGATCATCGGCAAAGGATACTTGTTCTTTATTGTCAACTTGTTCAGTTCCCTATAATCAATACATAACCTCATACTTCCATCTCTTTACAAACAACACTGGAGCACCCCACGGAGAAAAATTTGTCGGATGACTCCTTTATCTAACAGTTCTTGGAGTTGCTTAGCCAATTCCTTCATTTCCAGTAGAGCCAATCGATATGGAGCTTTAGAAACTGGTTCTGCTCCTGGTATCAAATCAATGGAGAACTCTATTTCTAGATCAGGTGGTAATCCTGGAAATTCTTCCGGAAAGACGTCGGGATATTCTCTTACTATTAGAATCTCATCCAAAGTAGGTGTCTCTTTCTTGGTGTCCACCACATGAGCCAAATACGCTTCGCATCCTTTCTTTAACAATTTCTTTGCATGCAGTACTGAGAGAAATTTCTCGTCATACTTGTGTCCTTGATAACTTATCCTTACATTATCTTTTGTGTACATAACTACTCTCATTTTCTTGCAGTCAATACTTGCCTTTTACAGAGACAACCAATCCATGCCTAGAATAACATCGAATTCTCCCAACTCAAAAGGTATTAGGTCGGTGGAAAAAGAATGACCAGAAATCTCTATTGAGCACTTAGGGCAGAATTGAGTTACAGGTGCCTTAACTTGATTAGCCACCTCTGTGGTCAAAGGTTCATCTAAGTCTTCCAACATTAATTACATTTTATTCACACAGTTCAGGGATATAAAAGATTTTGACGCTCTCGAATCAAATAAAATGTTAACATGCACGAAATTAAGAGAAAGCATACCTGTAACTACATCGGAATCCTGAGCCGTGGATTTGTTAGTCATTTTGAAAGTTCTAGCTCTGGCTGTACTTGTTGCTGGTCCTTGAGATGCACTTCCTCCTATACTACCCTGGGTAGCTGATCTGCAATTCCTAGCAATGTGTCCCACTTTACTGCAGCTGAAACAGGTTACTCCTTGGTTCTTAGATTTGCACTCAGTGGAAGAATGACCCTTCTGGCCACACTTGAAACAGTTGATGTTCTCTCTACACTAACCACTGTGCTTCTTTCTACATGTCTTACAATCGATCACCGGCTTGTTAGACTTTGTCGGAGTAGAACTGACTGAGGTAGTACTGGGCCTAACTAATGGGAAATTATGCCTCCTGAATTTCCTGATTTTATTCCTTCCAAACCATCGCTGAAACTTCTGACTTATTCCTTCTTGTTCTGACTTTGCAGGCCCACCTTCAAACTTCCTTTTCTTCTCGCCTCTTTCTTTAGCGGCCAACCGCTGATCACTTTCTATCACTAAGGCAGCCTGAACTACCGAAGTATATGTTTTGAGTTGTAGAGCTACAACTCCACTCCTAATATCTGGCTTCAATCTTTGTTGAAATCACTTCGCTCTTTGAGCTTCCGAACTTAAATACTCTGGTGCTGTACGAGCTAATTCTGTGAACTTGGCATCGTACTCTATGACATTTTTGTCTCCTTGCTTCAGCTCTAAAAATTACATCTCCAACTGATTCTGGAGACAATCCGGAAAATATTTTTCCAAAAACGGTTCGGTGAATTGGGTCCAAGGAATAGGACCTTCTCCTTCCAATGCTCGCGTAGACTCCCACCAATAGTTCAAATCATTCTTCAGAAAGTAACTAGCATAGTCTGTATTTAAATCCTCACTCACCTTGGTGAGTGTAAAAGCCTTCTCCATTTCCTTCAACCAGATCCTGGCAGCAACAACATCTACTTCACCTTTGAACTCTGGGGGTTTCACAGCCTGGAAAGATTTAAAACTAACAGCTTGGGTTGTCCCCCTCAACTGATGCTGTTGTTGGATCTGCAGCTGCTGCTATTGAATTTGTTATTGTTGTATGAGATGTTTTTATTGTTGTTGTTGTTGTTGCTGCTACTGCTGGAATTGTTGTTGCTATGGGGCCAGCTGAGTAGACTGCTGATGTAATAAATTTATCAATTCACTCATGGAGGGATCCCCAGCAGATCCGTTATTGGGTTGAGGATTCTTCTTTTGTGGCATTCTCTGAAACATAGCAGTCATATATAAGAAATTGGATTGCTCCAAATAGTTTATACATCTGTATCAGGAGTGTGCTGCCACAAAGAAAATATCCTTATCCTCAGTTAATAGGATCCATCCTGAGTGAATGATTAAATTCTAGAAATACCAGCAACAAAAGCAACAATAATAGTAACAACAATAATAACAACACACAAGTATATGAAAACTGAACCATATAATAAGGCAGCTACTATATAACAACCATACAGGAATCCAACTGGTACATCTGATATCCAACTAATAAACCATCTGAGTACACAACAAAATTGGCCGATATAACAGCCTCCAACTACTACATACAAGAACAACATAATGTACATATAAAAACACATTACAGAACTCCTGAAGTACCAAATCTGAGCTCTGTCTATCACCACTGCAACTCCGCTCTAACAACTATCACTGCCACTGCCACCGATGGTGCCTAACTCGAACACTAGCCAGTTAACCAAGTCTTGGTACTGAATGGTCCTAAACTCAGAGCTAATAAAAGGGTCAATAGACCTAGCACGCTCAACAGCAGTCTGAGTCAAAGTCCTCACTTGGGCCTGGATATCGGGTGAAGGGATAGGGATGCTCTGAAAGGGTCCAACTGGTACTCGATCAAGATGCGCAGCCAGCTCCGGGCTCTGTTCTCTAATAAAAGATCTGTTCACCGCCCGGTGAATATGTTACGAAATCGGGGAGGAGGTACCTGTAGGAGCAGAAGGAGGGACTGGAGGTCTAGGGAAAGAGGAGCTGGGTCCGCAAGCCGGTAGAAAATCCCTAACAGCTGATACTAATCTATGTTCCCAACGAGGACGGGCACTAGGTCCAGGTATATCTCTCGGAACAAACTGAGGCACTGGTGGGGGAGGCAAATGAGTGCCCTCAGCTACAACGTCTAGGGTCCTCTCGGAGTTTGAGCTATCTGAATTAGATCTGTTCTCCCAGGATGGAGAACTAGATATCACTATGGGCCACTGTCAATAATATAAATATACATGAAAGGCACAACAAGGTTAGGGCAGTTCTATCAAAACATCAATAGATGCCAGGGTAACGCCTTCGGAACCCCCGACTAACTCTTAGGTTTCCTTCTCTAAATGAGTTTCTGACTCACACCTTAGGACACAGTTTCTATACCTTTTTGACTCAATTCCTAACCTAAATCAGGGACTTGAACCTGTAGCTCTAATACCAACTGTGACAGCCTCAATCCCGGGGTCAGGAGTTGACGTCACTAAACATAACAAAAAATAAAACATAAACTACAAGATTATTATTATTATATTAATACAACCCCAAAACCAAGATCTGATCCAGGTTCAAGTATGATTTAAGCTACTCATTATTACAACACATTTATTAAAAAGTCTGACACACTAACTCATTCAGCAACTCATCAGATCGTACATGGTCTGACACAAACTACCTCAAAGGAGCCGGGACCGGAAGGGGCTGAAACCTATGTTATGTCCGGGTTTGATAGGTCTTCTAGGCATCTGTGATATATATATGTATATATATAACAGGGTTCAAGGGTGAGCATATAATCGCTCAGCAGTACCAACATATGAATATCAAAGTAAAAATAGTAAATAACTAGTTATAGGAACAGAACTGTAAATTAATATGAAATCAGTAACCTGTAATTATTTCGAACCACAGTAGATAAATATCGATAAAAGAAACTGGATATCACTGACTAGCATGCTCTTTATAAAACAAATGTAGTTGTGTGTTGTGTAAACACTAAAGTCCAATTTTAGCATATTATTCACATTTGTTATTAAACTGTATAAACCACTTATTCCCTTATGGGAATCACAAAGCCAAATTAGATATGTGATGGATATGTGAAGACAATTGATCAGGCTATCAACACCAGACGGCTCCAACTGCCATCCCATAAACTTGTTCCGGAACTCAGAGACTAGCTACGTCTCTGACCTGCTAGACTAATAGGTTATGTAATGCGCGCAACCGAGTTAGCCTCTTATGCAACCTCAATAGGCCACTTTAGCCCCTATGTATCCAATATCTGATCGTTTTATCCAGTTTTTAAATCACTTGTACCTATCTCAGTTTAAAACTGTTCATTTAACAACACACGTAAAAAAACTGGTTCACAAATCATTTTTATTCGAGATAGGTACCTTTCGAAGTTACTTTTCCCCAAAACAGGTTTAAAACAATAATTTATAACTATAGGGGATACGTAACTTAAAACGTTTCTGTTCCTGTACGAGAATAAAACAACAGTTTATCCATATGTACTGAACCATAAAAGAATGGTCAGAGGTACATGCCTTGCGACGCTTTAATAGAAGCCCTAGGTAGCTTTTACGCTGACTTCTGTCCTTGCGAGACTCGATTGGGATCTACAGTAACAGAATAACCTAATTAGTTATACCAACATGCTTAATATTCTCGAACCTAAATACCCCAATCTGATAACTCGACTCGTATAATATATATACATATAATCACGTAATCAATAATCACAATAAGGGTAAAACGTTTAATACCGAATAGTACATGATCACATTTAAAATAATTTTTAGAAAAAATTTGACAGCGACTCCTCTGTTTATAAGCCTACCCGTCGAAACATAATCGACGTCAATTCCCAACAATCACAATTCCACAATTTACGTCATAATACGATTTTTTTTATAATTAAATAACTAATTACGTACGAAAACTAATTATACAAATCACTTAATTTATTTTATAAATTTTGGACTCAAGACGTATCATCACGGTCCACCATCGACTCACCGAAGTTTATCGTCAAAACGGAGATAAAATTTACGGGTACCCGATTAATTTTGTGTTGTGAATATGTTGTGTACTTGATGATTACCTAAACAAAATATCTTACATAGATTTTACTTAGTGAAATAATGTAGCACTCGACGGATAAGAATTATAGTCCCGACGGATAACTCATTATAGTCCCGACGGATGATTAACTTATTATCCATCGAGTGAGTAGCTTATGTAATAATAAGTTTGTAGCACAGTGTTGTATGCACCTTTGTATAGAATCTGGAGTAGCATATAAGTCATGTTGACTTTAACTAGATATGCAGAATAGGTTGATTAACTGTACATAAGCAATGTCTTGTAATTCTGTATAAGTGAAATGAAGTCAAGTGCCAAAATAGCTACCAACGGATGATTAACAAAGCTTCGACGGATGACCAAAATAGCTACCAACGGATGCTTAACAAAGCTTCGACGGATGATCAAATGACTATCAACGGATGTTTAACATAGAAGTCGACGGATGATCAATTAAGTCATCGACGGATGATCTGAAAGTCGACAGATGATCATATCAAGATTCAAACATCAGTTGAACAGTGAAAGCTGACACACAGCCGTTGAGTTGGATACAAGTACACTGTGGAAGCCCATTAACTGGGTAATAGAGGACAAAAAATAGCAAAGATCAAGACTGTTAGATTTTATATTTGTTCAGTTCTTTTGACTTTTTAATATTGGTAATATATAAACCAAGAGAGTAGCAAATAGAAAAAGAACTGAGATAGCTAAGAAACTACAACAGAGAAATCTTTGTAAGCACTATCTTTAGCATTTCCTGTGTTCTTAGCAGTTCTATTTGTGTAAGCAGCTGTGAGCATTTCTGCACACAGAGTCCTCTCGATATATTAAATATATCTCTGGTGGAATTGTTTAAATCCACCAGAAAGTTTTTAAAGACTCTTGTTTTTAATTACTTATGTTTTGATTCATTCAAGTTTACATTCCGCATTGTGCTAATCAAAACAAATATATTTATAATCGAGTTGAACATTTTTATTTCAAGAAAAGGTTCAAGAATTCCATTCAACCCCCCTTCTGTAATTCTTGCTATATTGTTAAGGGACTAACAATTGGTATGAGAGCAAGCTCTTAATCTACAAAGAGTTTAAAGATCAAAACAATTCAGCAAGATGAACAAGAAAGATGTTGGAGTCAAGATTCCTTTTCTTGATAAAGATAATTACCATCATTGGAAGGTAAAGATGCATCTTCATATGCTTTCTCAAGATGAGGCCTATGTGGACTGTATAGAAAGAGGCCCTCATGTTCCTATGAGAGCTGCAACAGGAAATGAACCATCTGTTCCAAAGCCAAGGCATGAATGGTCTGATCCTGATATTGAACAAGTCAGGAAAGATAAAAAGGCCATGAAAATTCTGTTCAATGGTGTTGATGCAAACATGTTTGATAACATCATCAACTGCAAGACTGCCAAGGAAGTTTGGGACACAATACAGATAATCTGTGATGGTACTGAGCAAGTAAGAGAAAATAAAATGCAGCTCCTGATTCAGCAATATGAGCATTTTCATAATAAAGAAAGTGAGTCACTCACTGACATTTTTAGTAGATTCCAAAAGCTACTAAATGCTCTTAAATTGCATGGAAGAGTCTATCAGACTAAAGACTCCAATCTGAAATTTCTCAGATCTCTTCCAAAGGAATGGAAACCAATGACAGTCTCATTGAGAAACTCACAAGATTATAAGGAGTTTACTTTGGAGAGACTGTATGGCATTCTGAAGACCTATGAGCTTGAGATAGAGCAGGATGAAAGAATGGAGAGAGGAAAGAAGAAAGGAGGATCCATTGCACTAGTGGCTGAACTGGAAAAGGAGAAGGAAGTGAAGATGGAAGTTGTGGAATCAACTTCAAAGGCCTGTGAAAGCAAGGGTAAAGGGCTAGCTGCAGAAAGTGAAGATTCATTGAGTCAAGATGACATGGAGGACATTGATGAGCACCTAGCATTCCTTTCAAGAAGATTTTCCAAGCTCAAGTTCAAGAAGAACTTTGGAGCTGCCAAGCCAAATAGAAACATGGTGGATAAATCAAAATTCAAGTGTTTCAAATGTGGTTTGGCAGGGCATTTTGCAAATGAGTGTAGAAAGTCAGATTCCAGTAAAAAAGATTTGAGTCTGTGGATTATAAGCAAAAATACTTTGATCTACTCAAACAGAAGGAAATGGCTTTTATTACACAAGAGAATGACTGGGCAGCTGATGGTTTGGATGAAGATGAGGATGTCAGCTATGTCAATCTAGCCCTTATGGCCAAGTCTGATGAAACAGAGACAAGTTCCTCAAGCAATCAGGTAATCACTACAAACCTTGCACATTTATCTAAAGCTGAGTGTAATGATGCAATAAATGACATGTCTACAGAATTGTATCATTTGCGTGTTACACTTAAGTCCCTTACTAAAGAAAATGCTAAAATCAAAGAAAACAACTTGTTTTTGAGTGAGAGGAATAATGTGCTTGAGTCTCAGTTTGTTGAGTTTGAGAAACTAAAAATTGAGTGTAGAATTGCCAAGGAGGAATTAACTGAGTCCTTGAAAAAGGAAGAAATTTTAAAGAAGCAGCTCGATCGTGAACAGGAGGTGATTAAAGCATGGAAAACATCCAGAGATGTTCATGCTCAAATCACCAAGGTTCAAGGAATTGAGTCTTTTTGTGATAAAGCCTGGAAAAAGAATAAGGAGAAACTAGAACCTATTTTGGTAGATGGATTGCTGACAGATGTAGACTCGACGGATGATGAGAACTATCCGTCGGATAACAAAAAGTGTTATCCGTCGAATGATAAAAATCCTCATCCATCGGCTGTGAGCAAACCCATTAGCAAAGCCAAATTAACCAAGCTAAATGAAAAGTATGGGTCTGTTTCCAAGAACTTTGTTTTAGGAAAGTCAAGTCAAGCCAAGAAAGGGAAGAAGGCTAATGTTGGTCACATGACTGTCAAACAGTTAAGTGACAGACTTGAGAAGATAGAGGTAAAAACAGAGACTAAAAGGAAAAACAATAGGAATGGTAAAGTAGGGATTAACAAATATAATAACTACACACCTGAAACAACTGCAATTTCTAAATCCAAATCAAAGAAAACCCCCTCTGGTATCTCTCAAAAGGTACCAGTTCAAAAATCTGCCAAAACCAAAGAGGGGAGTGTGAAGGAGGGTAAGATAGGTGAGGGAAGGGGTGAACATCAAAGAAACCCCAAGGATAAGGTTGGAGAGTTGAGTCAATCCCAGCCTAGCCACACTGCAGTTTCCCAACAAACTGTAGTGCTTAAAAAGGACAAAAGCTCACTTCTAGCTGCATCCTCCCAAAAGGATGTGGCTATTGAACAAAGCTCTCATCCAAGAGCACAGGCCAAGAGGGTTAGGGACACAAGCTCACACCAAACCTACACTAGAAAGAAGAAATCCAAAATAACTGGGGATGCACAGGGCACACACTTAGTGCAAACTGGTGCTAAAGACACAGTCCCTGCACCTTCTCAAATTCAGATTGATGTGGCTCCAATAAATGTGGAGTCACAGCCAAAATCTCTCATAATAGAAGCCACAAAAACACAATACTCACCAACTAACTCACTGGAAGTGGACATGATAAACACTTTAATTCCTGATTCCCCTTCTTTAACTCTGTTGGGGAAGCCAAAATCTAGTGCAAGTGAGCATCATCTTTTAGATGATTTGTTGGCTCACTTGCCAATTCTTTCTGATTCTATTGTGACATCTGTGCCTCAAATAACTTCAATCAACACAGAGTCAACAATAGTTTCTCTTCCCACCTCATTCATTTCTACTCTCTCGATGGATATTGCTCATCCGTCGAGTAGTGATTGTATCCCGATGGATAAGCTTAACAGCAGTTATCCGTCGGATAGCTTTACCACTCATCCGACGAATATCACTTATCCGTCGAGTGTCTCTGCACAACTTCAAACTTCAATAATTTCAAGTGCAGAAGATTTGGTGGTAATACAATCACTCTTAGGACTGAGAGAGGAGAATGCATTGAGTGAGAGGCTGGGTTGCTCTCAGGCAAAAGGAGAGGAAAAGAGTGAATCTCAGCAATCCTTTCATTCAGGATTGGCAAAAGTGAGTGAGAGGAGTCCCACCTTAGTAGGTGAAGGTGAGGGTGTGAGGGTGGAGAGCCAGGGTGAGACCCTGATGCAACAAAAGAGAGAATATGAGAGAAAGGCAGGTACTGGAGAAATAAGGATGGAACCAGCAGTTGCTAGTGAGTCAATGATTGTGGATGATGCTGAAAAGGAAAGACAATTTCAGCAACATTACAAAGCTGTAATTGATAACATTTCCTTGGATACTGACACTTTTACTCACCCTATTTCATCCTATCAACTGTTGGCTGCTCAGGGCAATGTGGAGGCAGAGCAGACTTTGAATTTAGTGCACACCACAAAATCTCTTCAAAGAGATAAAGCTGCTGTGAACAGAATGCCTTCTCAAGCTGGAGAGCCATCTGAAGAAGTTGGAGTAAATTCTGATGATGATGACTCTGGTTCTTTGGATGGAAGCATGAACTTAGGGGGAGCTGAAGGCCCAAGTTCTGCTTTCAGTTTACCTAAATGGGCATGGGCAAATGAATTTTCACCAGGGCAATTTGAGGTGTCTTTGGTAAAACAAGTAATAGCTATTCAGCAGGCCCTTCAGGAAGCTTCAGATGCTGGTACCAAGGCTGTTCTTCAAGCTCACCTAGACTCTTTACATTTAATGAAGATCCAACACTCAAGACAGAATCTCAGTGTGGATGAATTGAAAAAGGAGATAGCTGACTTAAAGACATATAACTCTGAGAAGCTGGATTCAATAATACCATATGGTACCATGCATGATCTATTAATAAGATTAAGGAGAGAATCAGATTCTGACAAGAAGATAGCCAAGCTGGAGAACAGAGTTCAGGTTATTGAGAATTCAGTGGCTCTACTTCTTCAAAATCAACAGACTCAGACAAATCTTCTTATGCAACTGGCTAAAGCACAAGGCCTAACTCCTCCACTTGATGATAACAAAAAGGGCGAGAGAGAATCAAGTAAGGGGGAGAAAGGACCAACTGAGGGGGAGAAACTTCTAGTTCAAATCAGCAAAGTAATTGTACCTTCAATTACCATCTCCAAGCCACCAGTTGCAGATGGTATAGATCTTATAAATGCAGCAGCAGCAAATTTGAAAGATGCTGATAAAGGAGAGTTGACTCTGATCAACTGGAAAAAGATTGATGAGGAAATACAGAAAAAGTTTCAATTAGTCAAGGAACCAGATCAGTCAGCCATCCATCACTCTCATGTCAAGCCAATCAATGTGAATGAGATGAGCATGAACTATCTGGAGAAAGGACAATCTTCCTGCATCAAGACTACAAAGGCTGAGGTAATTCTTAAACCAAGGGCAAACTATCCAAAGTTATCTTTGAAGAACCCTATGGATTATGTGTATGAGACACCCAAGCCTGATGAAAAGAAGTTTCTGTCAAGATCTATTCTCCTCTACAAAGATCCAGCTGATTCAGCCTCAAGAAAGAGAATTGCAAAGATATTCAGAAATGGGAAGGAAATTTGTGTGGTAGCTGGACATCCACAATTTGCTCATGCAAAGGAAGAAGAAAAAGCCAGATTGAAGCAGGAAAAGAGGCAAGCTGCTCTAGATGCAAAGAAGTCTAAACAAAAGAAAGAACAGTTTGCTATATTGGCCAAGCTACAGGCTGTGAATTCTTCTCAACAAATTCCCTCTCAACCATCTCAAGCTACTGAATCAGAGAAGAAGATTAGAAAACAGAAGAAATCCCCAAGAAAGAAAGAACTGGCTAAAAGAACAAAAAGAAAGTTGGATTTTGTTGACAAGGAATTGGAAGATCAATTTCCAAAGGAATCCACTCAAGCTGAAACTCAAGCATCAAAGCCCTCTGTGGTATTTGAAGACATAAGGGTGGTGGACCCCTACAGGAACATACATGGAGAGCCTATTGTGCCAAAGGATGAGCCAATAGAGTGGGATAAATTACCAATTCCTGACTTCAACTTGCCAATTCTTACTAAGCCAAGAAGGACAAAATCAAGGGCAGTCAAGAAAGTGAAGCTGTCACCTCTCAAATCCAAGTCAGTAGTCAAAGCTCAACCCAAGGTCAACAGGGGAGACTACTTGTACTTGTGTGACATCAAAGAATTCTCAGATCTAAACCTTTATCTGGAGGAGCTGGATGAGGTAAGGGCAATTGATGCGTACAGAAACCTACCTGAAAGGTTGGTGTTCAAGTACAAAGGGGGAAGGGAGATTCAGTGGCCTCTTCACAGGATACTTCAAGAAAGCCAAGCTGTGTTGATCAAAGTCTATTCATCCTTCAAGAAAAACTTTGGGTTCAATGTAACTGCAAAAAGATTAGTATTGAAGAAGATTGAAGAGCTAAGGAGTGTTAGAGCCAAAGATGCACTACCCAAAACTCTTATCATCCCATACACAGGGAGAAGAGTGCATCTAAGGCCCTACTGGCTGATGGAATTCATGGATGACAAGGGTGTGAGAAGATTCTTCAGATTAGAAGACCAATTGAGTATCTCTAGCAATGAGACTCTCTTGGAAATGCAAGAAATGTTAGATCTCTCAGAATCTGATGAATTAGAATTCCACAGACAGCTCCAGAATCAAATTGAAGAAAACAACAGAAAGCTTGGAAGAAGATCCAGACCTTCAAGAATCTAGAAAAATCTGCTCAGACTAGAGGAGCATCTTGAACTGACTGTGAGCCAAACCTTGTACATTCTTGTTTAAATTGAAGCATTTTCAGTTTTATCTACTTATCTTTAAAGATATATGTTTAGGATGTTTTGTTATCATCAAGTATCTCTTAATTTATGGCTACAATTCCAGTAGACATAAATTGGGGGAGATTGTTGTGAATATGTTGTGTACTTGATGATTACCTAAACAAAACATCTTAAGTAGATTTTACTTAGTGAAATAATGTAGCACTCGACGTATAAGTATTATAGTCCCGACGGATAACTCATTATAGTCCCGACGGATGATTAACTTATTATCCATCGAGTGAGTAGCTTATGTAATAATAAGTTTGTAGCACAGTGTTGTATGCACCTTTGTATAGAATCTGGAGTAGCATATAAGTCATGTTGACTTTAACTAGATATGCAGAATAGGTTGATTAACTGTACATAACCAATGTCTTGTAATTCTGTATAAGTGAAATGAAGTTAAGTGCCAAAATAGCTACCAACGGATGATTAACAAAGCTTCGACGGATGACCAAAATAGCTACCAACGGATGCTTAACAAAGCTTCGACGGATGATCAAATGACTATCAACGGATGTTTAACATAGCAGTCGACGGATGATCAATTAAGTCATCGACGGATGATCTGAAAGTCGACAGATGATCATATTAAGATTCAAACATCAGTTGAACAGTGAAAGCTGACACACAGCCGTTGAGTTGGATACAAGTACACTGTGGAAGCCCATTAACTGGGTAATAGAGGACGAAAAACAGCAAAGATCAAGACTGTTAGATTTTATATTTGTTCAGTCATTTTGACTTTGTAATCTTGGTAATATATAAACCAAGAGAGTAGCAAATAGAAAAAGAACTGAGATAGCTAAGAAACAACAACAGAGAAATCTTTGTAAGCACTATCTTTAGCATTTCCTGTGTTCTTAGCAGTTGTATTTGTGTAAGCAGCTGTGAGCATTTTTGCACACAGAGTCCTCTCGATATATTAAATATATCTCTGGTGGAATTGTTTAAATCCACCAGAAAGTTTTTAAAGACTCTTGTTTTTAATTACTTATGTTTTGATTCATTCAAGTTTACATTCCGCATTGTGCTAATCAAAACAAATATATCCATAATCGAGTTGAACATTTTTATTTCAAGAAAAAGGTTCAAGAATTCTATTCAACCCCCCTTCTGTAATTCTTGCTATATTGTTAAGGGACTAACATTTTGGGTTTCCAATGTAAATTCCACCAATTAATACGAATATAATCAATCGTATGAAATTATTTTGTATCACGAATAGTAGTCATAATTCCCTGCAATTTAATAAAATAATACGAATTAAATTCAGATTAACCGAACCAAAACAAAGGCAACAATAACAACATAACACAGCTACACACACACACAATGCGCGCCACAACAGAGCAAGCCAAGAACACAGGGACGGTCGGAGGAATCACATTCACCCACCCAAAACTCATACACACACAAACACGCGCGCACATACACACACAAATTGCACATAATACACGCATATATACATAATTGTATACATATATATATGCACACACTGAACCATCACAAAACACACCGTAAAGTAAAAGTGGCGGCGGCCGGAATCGTGGAAATAGAAGTCATGGGAGGGAAGAACGAAGAGAGAGAGGGAAAAAAGAAGGATGGAGAGAGAGTTGCAGAGAGAGAGAGAAGAGTGAGAGATCGAGAGATGTGAGAGAGAGAGAGGAGAGAGAGGAGAGAGACAGAGAGGGTGAGACGAGAGAGAAAAAGATGATGTTAACCAGCTCTCAAAAATTCAGCTGCCACACTCAATTCTGTTAAGCCACGTGTCCAATAAAAAGGACACGTGTCTCTTTTCTGGACTGAAACCCAATTTCTAACACTGAATCGTAAATTTAACGATACATATCGAGTGCGAGAATCCACCGAAATAATATCAAAATAATTTTATAATTTTTATAAATATTCCGAAACTAATAAAATATAAAGTTTGAAATTTAAAAAAAAAACTTTGAATCGCACAATATACCCGCAGTTAACGATTTAACGAATCAACGTGCGGGTGAATTTAATCCCCAAATTTTCCAAAATAATTTTAAAATTTTCAAAATATTCCAAACTTAATAAAATATGAATTTCATAATTTTTGAAGCATCCTGGAATTAAATACTGATTTTACAAATAAATATAATCAGAAAATCATTTAAAGATAAATAATTAATAAAATATTGATTTCTAAATTTTATAAAATCCCAAAAATAATTATTAAAATTATAAAATCATAAAAACAATTTTAGAGACAATCCAAATATTTATGAAAATAAATCTGCAATAAAAGCACTTTTAAAAGTGAAACAAAAATAATATATCTCGGTATTTAATTATACAAATAATTCTCGCAAACCAACCATCACATTTTATTGATAACAAATCAATACACAACTGACAGGACCAATACACACATTTTATTTATTTAATTATTATACAATTACACTTTTAAATAATATAAAATATACGAGTCGTTATTGATTTGGCTAACATGGCTCTAGTACAAGAACTTACCAGCAAAAGAACTTAATTATTAATTATTAGTATCCTACAAAATTTTCAATTATTGCTCTTTAGTTTAATTACATGTTGGTTATTTGCTAGTCGATGATGTACCTTGTTAGGCTTTTATACTTTTGGTGTGTATGGTAGTGGATTGGTGAGTTTCTAGAATTCCGTTGGTTGTTTGAATAATTAGTGTACAGGCAATTTGGTAATGAATAGTAGGCCTTTTGGTTTAATTTTCTATATTTTGTATGGCTTGGTTTATTTTGGTTCATATCATTTATGAAAATGCTAATGTTTAAATGCTCAAAACATATCTTTTTTAAAACAAAAATGTCCCAAGGAGGTTTGACATTAGTGAATCATAGAGGAACCGATGTCTCCTATGGACAAAACATCATTTTAGTTTAAGAAAATCGATGTTAAATTATATCTTTAACAACAGTTAAAAAGTGATCACGAATATAGGCATATAAAACCGATGTCTAATAATATAGTTTACATTATTTTCTAAGTTAGAACTGTTGTCTAGATGAATCATAAACATCGATTTTGAACCGATGTCTAAAATACTGGACCATTCTCTACACATGCAAAGATATCGCTTGTAAAATTTTTTAACATCGGTTCCTGACCGATGTCTATTGGTCTCTTTCTTGTAGTGTCACGTGATTTTATCCCGCGAATACATCTTTTTTCCATATTTACACACCTAGGTATATTAAAGACATACCCATTTGAAAGATTCAAACTTTTAATCCAATAGACTAACTTATTGATTTGCTCTCTCCCAAGCACATGTAGCGCATCTAGCGTCGTGCCATCATCTCGAATCCACAACTCACGATGTACACCTAACTTATTGCCTCAGAAAAATTTCCAAGCAATTCTCGTGCATCATAAAAATCATCATGTGTATTATCAACATTCATGAAACTCGTTCCAATGTCAAATCGCGATCTAGCACTTTTCTCGTGAAAATATTATGTTATATATACAAGCATGATGCCATGTCGATATAAATGTAATATCACATCATCAAAATTTTTTATGTAATAATTTCGACATTCATTACATGGACATCTTATTCTACCCTTTGAATCATTTTTATTTGCAACGACAAATTTAATGAAACCATCAACACCAATTTTGTACTCTTCTGTTATGTTTTTACTTGCATCAAATCGACGATTCATCCAATTACGATCTGACGTCATCTACAAGGTGCATAGATAGTAATTAATAACCTATTACTAATTAACAAAATCTGCCTAAATAAATTTACTATTTGTAGATAATATTTAGTGACAACAAATGAACAATAATTATAGTATTTATTTAATTATTTTGAACACGATATTTATATTATTAACAACTAAAATTTAACATTTCATTTAAATTATATCAGTTAATATTTAATGTATATGAGAAATCAACAAACAACAATCACAATGATCAAAGTATAAGTAGTTTAGAAATGATACTTACTTGACTTGAAATTAGTATATATCTGAGCTTGAAGGGGAAGGAAAATGGTTGAAAACAGGAAAGAAAATAAGGGGAGATGGGAGAAGAGGAAAGTATGGATATAAACAAAGAGGAGAGGATGAGCAGCAGCTGTTAATTTTTTGAAGACTAAATTTCACCAAAGGCGATCGCTTTTATAAAATCTGCCAACAATGGCCGCTTTTATAAATTCAACCACCAGCAACTAATTCAACCACCGGCAACTGTTTCTATTAAAATGAACATTGTAGACGTATTTAAAAAAATGGTAAATAATTTAAAAGCGACCGACCTGTCACTTTTCTTTTATGATTTTAGACTTTATTTTAGCGACAATTTTCCTACCTATTCTTAAAAACATAAAAACGACCGTCAAACATTGACAGTCGCTTTTCTTAATAAATCTGCCGCTTACAAATTTCATCGAATAAAAGAGACTACTCTTTAAATGTTACCGAATGCGGTAACTTTTATTCGTGCTTCAAAAGCATGTGCGGTTGACCTTAAAATCACCGTTTTCGTTAAAATTTAAAATTGATCGCTTTTATTTGACCGTTTTCACTGTTTTTTACTGTAGTGGCATAATCATCGAATTGAATTAATGCTAGCATTCGTTTATCCACGAATAAAAGCTAAGTTCTGGTATAAAACAAACTACATAGATTGCTCTACATTTGTTCATTTTTATCTAGATGATTTTTGGAATATGGGGGTTGAATAAAAAATTTATGAGTGATTTCAGTTTGTCATTGATGCGTGGATTATGTTTTGAAGTGGTTATTTTATAAGATATTCGAATTCGGATTGATAATAATTAGATGGATCGGAACTTGAATTATTTGAATATTTTATGAAATTGGTCTTGGTCTTCAAATTATTTGATTAGTAAGGTTTGCGAGCCTAATATAACATTTATTATTTTAAAATTTTATATATAAATGGTAAAATAATTGCATTATATTAGCAAATTTATGACTAGATAATTAGAATTCAATAATCAACAACCTCTCGAAATAGAAATCACTACATGAATCAATCCAAATTCTACAATACCATCCCAAATAGTAATTAGTTAATGGTAGGTAAATATTATTGGTAGATAAAGCCAAACTCAGAATGGAAATATTTTACAAAAACTATAATGGTATGCAAGTAAAAATAATTTTTTTTGTAATGCAATTCACAACTTCTATGCATGTATGATGTATGGTATATATATCTGAGTTGTATCGATCATTTATACTACGCCGGAAATAGCGTACAAGTTACGGAGCACCCGAAAGAGACATCCCATCACCAAAAATGAAAATCAATCAGTTGCCTCGGCTCGCCCATATATAATGAAGTCCAATTCACACATATTTCAGCAATAAGCTTTCTCTTTTGATGCAAACAAACATGGCCCAACTACAAAAATGCTTTTGTTATCCTCCTCTTGATCGTTGGTACGAGCCATTTTGATCTGGCCATTGCTTATAAGCTTGAGCGTAAATGTGAAAGTACGGAATCTACTGAGGTCGGCAACACATGCACGTCTGAACATTTTTTAGTTGGCTGTGAAAACACTAATTGTATCCCCTTCTGTCAGAATATTTACGGAGCAAAATATATCAGCGTACAATGCTATTGGATCAAGGGATGTCAGTGCACTTTTACCTGTTAAATCAGATAAAAGTTGATTAATGCATGTTTATCCCTAAAGAATAATTTCAATAGTGAAGGTAGGTTGGCTGTGAGTCATAGTATCTTAGTCTGTTTCAGTTTCTTTCAAGTAGCAACTGTTGTGTTGTAGTTAATACCAGTACAAGGCTGATGTATGCTTGGGATGACTATGCATTTTTTGTTGTAATGTCTTTTATATTCTTAGTTTTCTTGCAGTTTCTGAACGAAATTAAGATTTTATTTAGAGTTATGTGTGTATATTTTTTCATAAGTATTTGGTTATGGTTGATCGAGAGATAGAGAGATAGAGAGAGGGAGGGAGGGAGAGGGAGGAGAGAGATAGAGAGAGAGAGCGGGGGAGGGAGGGCGGGAGAGAGAGTGAGAGAGAGAGAGCTAGTGTACACATGTCTAGAAATAAAAGAACCACACGTGATTGTTTATTGTTATAATGTGTGAGCTTCAGTTTGGGTTTGGCAGTACCGGGCGTGCTATTCCAGCTCGTGATGCAGAGAATAGTGTTGGACAAACTTAGTATTTTAGACTAAGTTGTGAATCATTTTGAGCTCTATATGAGTGAGACACATTCTGTGTTAGTGGTGTGTATTTATTGGAACGTATTCTCCTCTTCGAGGGGATTCCAACGCATATTTACACGCTCAAAATGAGTAAAAGGTGAATGAGAACTGATGTTCCAAAGTTTTACCTTTTAATATGAAAAGTGGTTTTGTACCACATCGAAAGTAGCACAAACCTATTCCTTAGTTTTTCTTATAAATATCATGTACCACATCGAAAAAAAACAAGTCCTTTCAAGCCTCTCTTTATAAATAGAGTCTTAGGGCATCAGTTTTTATCAAGTCAAGGGAATAAGAGTCATCTATTTCATTCTCGGTCTCTTTAGTCTTAAATTTTTCAATATTCTGGTGATAGTTCTCGGACTTAGTTCAAGTTCGCTGAGAGTATATTCGATCTATCAATTATACTGATATCTCGTTTTATCTTGGGAGACTATCGACTTGCACATACGGTGAGAGGCGAAATAGCTTTAAGGAGATAGTTTCAACTGGACTCGAGGATCTCTCTTTGGTTATATCCTTTCTTTCTCTGTTTGATTTCGTTTACTCACGCACACACTTATTTGATTTATATGTATTAATCGCATATTGTTTTCACAATCTTAAAGCTATTTATTTTATACATCTGTGACTGATACATCTGTATCTGCTTGTTTCGTTGAGTAACAGATCGATGGAGAACCAAACTGTGAACGATCTGGTGAACATGACGGCTGATCCCAACGCACAGATCACTGGATCTGATGGGGTTCACCAGCAGCCGATTAACCCTAACGCACAGATCGTACGATCTGATGGGGGTCAAACGCCTGTTGGACATATGCCTTCGTGACATGTGCCTGTGGGACACACTGTCATTGGACAGTTTAGTGTTCCTCTTGGACAGATATCGGCAGGATTCACTCCTCCGATCATACCTGCGGTGCCTACTGGTGTGCGTACCACCTGTTCCACATGTGGTGCCTGCTGCACCTGTTATGCCAACTGTGCCTGCTGCACATGCTGAAAAACCTGAGAAGTTCAACGGAATGAACTTCAAACGTTGGCAACAAAAGATGCACTTTTATCTGACCACGCTGCATATGGATCGCTTCCTCAAAGAAGAACCACCGTTGCTCACTGCTGAGAGTAACATGCAGACTGTGTATGCTGCTGATTCTTGGAAGCACTCCGACTACATCTGTCGGAACTATGTGCTAAATTGTTTATCTGACTCGTTGTATAACGTATACAGCGCGAAGCCAACAGCTAAGGTTTTATGGGAGTCACTTGACCATAAGTATAAAACCGAGGACGTTGGGGCAAAGAAGTGGATTGTTGGCCGCTTTCTTGATTATAAGATGGCAGACTCTAAGACTGTGGTCAGTCAGGTGCAGGAACTGCAGGTGATCATTCATGACATTCATGCTGAGGGAATGGTCATAAGTGAGTCTTTCCAAGTTGCTGCTGTTATTGAAAAGCTTCCACCTGGATGGAAAGAATTCAAGAACTACCTTAAGCACAAGCGAAAGGAGATGTCTATGGAGGATCTTATTGTTAGACTTCGTATTGAAGAAGACAACAGAGGGTCCGAGAAGAAAGTTAACGTTGCCACTGAGAAGGCAAACATGGTGGAGCATGCTCAAAGCTCCAAGCCCAAGACGACTAATTCTGGTAAAGGGGCAAAGCTGGCACCCAAGGGAGGGATTTCGAAGTCGAAATTTCAAGGGAAGTGCTACAACTGTGATAAAGTTGGTCATAGGTCTTCTGACTGCAAGAAGCACAAGAAGCCCAACAAGAAAAAGAAGCAAACATGGTAGAGAATATCTCCAAGGAGATGGGTGACATAGACCTCTGTGCTACGGTCTCTGAAGTGAACCTGGTCGGTTCTAATCCACGGGAATGGTGGATTAATACTGGTGCTACTAGGCATGTTTGCTCAGACAAGACGGTTTTCTCTAGCCTCAAAGCTTCTGATGCTGGTGAGAAGCTCTACATGGGGAATTCAACAACTTCTACCATTGAGGGTGAAGGCACGGTGATCCTGAAGATGACCTCTGGGAAGAATCTAACTTTGATGAATGTACTTTATGTGCCTGATATTCGCAAGAACCTTGTGTCTGGTTCTCTGTTGAATAAGCATGGCTTTCGCATTGTAATAGAGTCAGATAAAGTTATTTTGTCTAAGAGTGGTATGTTTGTAGGCAAGGGTTATTTAACTGATGGGCTTTTTAAGCTCAATGTAATATCCGTTAAGGACGCTAATGAAATGAAGAATTCTTCTGCTTACTTGCTTGAGTCTCCTAATTTATGGCATGCTAGATTAGGACATGTAAATTATGACACTTTACGACATTTAAGTGAAAAAGAATACATACCAAAACTTACGATTGATTCAAAACATAAGTGTGAGACTTGTGTTGAGGCAAAATTAACGAGATCATCATTTAAACGTGTGGAAAGGAACACCAAAGTGCTAGACCTAATACATAGCGACATATGTGATTTAAAATTCACTCCAACAAGAGGAGGAAACAAGTATTTTATTATATTCATTGATGACTGTACAAAATATTGTTATGTATATTTGTTGAAAAGCAAAGACGAAGCTATAGATAAATTTAAAATCTATAAAGAAGAAGTTGAGACACAGCAAACTGAGAAAATCAAAACGATACGAAGTGATCGTGGAGGTGAATATGTTGAACCGTTTGGGGAATTCTGTTCACAAGATGGTATAATCCATGAGGTCACTGCACCAAACTCCCCTCAGTCAAATGGTGTGGCTGAAAGGAAGAATCGCACTCTGAAAGAGATGATGAATGCGATGTTGTTAAGCTCTGGGCTTCCACAATCGATGTAGGGAGAAGCCATCTTAAGTGCAAATAATATTTTGAATATTACGATGCGCAAGAATAAGGATGTAAGTCCTTATGAAATGTGAAAGAAAAAGAAACCAAGTTACCAACACCTGGAAGTGTGGGGGTGCCTTGCAAAGGTACTGATCCCTACACCGAAGAAGGTGAAGATAGGTCCTAAGACTGTGGATTGTATCTTCATTGGATATCCTCCACAAAGTACTGCATATTGGTTTCTTGTTCATGAATCCAAGATTCCTGATATTCAAAAGAATTCATTATGGAATCAAGGAATGCCTCATTCTTTGAGACGATGTTTCCCTGTAATCCAGGAAACCAACAACCTACGACGTCTAAACGATCTCATGAGTCTATAGATGACGATAATGAGAGTGATGAAAGTGAAGACGAAAATGTGGGGGTAGTGAGAAGGAGTAAAAGACAACGAACGGAGAAATCCTATGGGTCTGATTTTATGACCTATTTTCTCAAAGAAGGTGACCCAAAAACCTATAAGGAGGCGGTTACCTCACCTGATGGACCTATGTGGAACGAGGCCATCAAGAATGAAGTTGATTCAATTATGTAGAATCATACTTGGGAAGTAGTGGACTTGCCAATTGGTTGCCAACCATTAGGTAGCAAGTGGGTTGTCAAGAAGAAGTTGAAAACTGATGGCACTATTGATAAGTATAAGGCCAGACTTGTGATTAAAAGATACAAGCAACAAAAGGGCCTTGATTATTTTGATACATATTCTCCTGTAACGAGAATAACATCCATAAGGATGATGTTTGCTATTGCTGTAATGCATAATCCAACTGTACATCAAATGGATGTGAAAACAGCCTTCCTAAATGGGGACACAAATGAGGAAATCTATATGGAACAACCCGAAGGGTTTGTTGTCCCAGGACAAGAAAGGAAAGTTTGTAGATTGGTGAAATCATTGTATGGTTTG
The DNA here is from genome assembly GCF_009905375.1 of Apium graveolens. NCBI lineage: Eukaryota > Viridiplantae > Streptophyta > Magnoliopsida > Apiales > Apiaceae > Apium > Apium graveolens. Next base: position 273,598,567 of record NC_133648.1, read on the forward strand.
AAGCAAGCGCCTATAAAATGGCATGAAAAATTTGAAGAGGTCATGCTGGCTAATGGCTTCAAAATCAATGAATGTGATAGCTGTGCCTATTACAAGGATAACGAGAGTGGCTATGTCATGATGTCGCTATATGTAGATGATCTACTTATTGCCGGAAGCAATGATAAAGTGATCAAATCTACCAAGGACATGTTGAAATCAAGATTCGACATGAAAGAGATGGGACTAGCAAATGTAATTCTGGGAATTCAAATTTCTAGAACATCAGAGGGTCTCGCATTAAGTCAACCACATTATGTTGATAAGATCCTTGAAAAGTTTCTTAAGGATGACTTTGAGAAAGCTAGGACACCTGTGGATATGACTTTGCACCTATCCAAGAACAAAGGTGTAATTGTTTCCCAATTGGAATACTCGAGGATAATTGGTAGTCTGATATACCTCATGAGCTGTACAAGACCAGACATTGCATACTCAATTAGCAAGTTGAGTAGGTTTACGAGTAATCCGGGAGTTGATCACTGAAAAGCGATCATAAGGGTACTAAGGTACTTGAGGGGAACTCGAGACTATGGACTGCACTATGGTAGATACCCAGCAGTATTAGAAGGATATACTGACACAAATTGGATATCTAGCAAGAAAGCACTTAAGTCTACGAGCGGCTATGTGTTTACATTAGCTGGAGCGGCAATATCATGGAAATCCTCAAAACAAACGGTGATAACTCATTCCACGATGGAAGCTGAGTTTGTGGCACTAGATAAATGCGCCGAAGAGGCTGAATATCTATGTCAGTTTCTGGAGGATATTCCAAGATGGCCAAAGCCTGTAACTGCAATAGGGATTCATTGTGATAGTCAATCCGCTATTGGCAGAGCACAGAGCACGATGTATAATGGAAAGTCTCGTCATATACGACGACGACACAGTTCCATTAGACAATTGATCTCAACCGGAATTATCATTATTGACTATATACCGTCAAAAGATAATATCGCGGATCCACTAACCAAAGGGTTATCAAAAGAAGTGGTTGAGAAATCATCGAGAGGGATGGGCCTGAAGCCTATTGCTTAACGGCATCATGGTGGACACCCAACCATTGCTGACTGGAGATCCCAAGAACTTGGTTCAATGGGACAACTAAATCATGATGACCAAATCACTGTGGGGGTAACCCCTGGCCTGTTCCTATGATAATGAAACAGTGAGACCCGTAAGGTACGAGGTTAAGCTTTGAGCTTTTAATGATCTTTGATGAATACATGGAGTTCAGGAGTGAACACATGGAATTCAGTTGAGTAAACGCGGGTTACTCTATAAGATAAAGATCACCTATGTGGGAGAGAAGTGGGGCCGCTTCAAAGGAAAATTGCGAGGCACAATTCTTTAGAAACTCCTGCAGAACCAGGACGATGTTCCATGGCCAAAATGGATATAATCATGAGAACTGAATGAGTCAGGAAATATATAGTGATGAGTATGTCATCGTTTACACAAACGGTCGAACAGTTCAAGGACATCGCGTCATACTGTCTACGAGTAAAGTCGATATACTTATTCGAGCGTAGGTTTAAGGAGCATTCTCTAACTATCGTATGCTATATCTGACCACCAGAACTATCACCAAGTCAAGCTCCGCGTCTGTCTATCTATGTGGTGCGTGCTACTGGACCATCAATCTCATTTATGGGGGATTGTTGGACAAACTTAGTATTTTAGACTAAGTTGTGAATCATTTTGAGACTCTATATGAGTGAGACACATTCTGTGTTAGTGGTGTGTATTTATTGGAACGTATTCTCCTCTTCGAGGGGATTCCACCGCATATTTACACGCTTAAAATGAGTAAAAGGTGAATGAGAACTGATGTTCCAAAGTTTTACCTTTTAATATGAAAAGTGGTTTTATACCACATCGAAAGTAGCACAAACCTATTCCTTAGTTTTTCTTATAAATACCATGTACCACATTGAAAAGAAAAATAAGTCCTTTCAAGCCTCTCTTTATAAATAGAGTCTTAGGGCATCAGTTTTTATCAAGTCAAGGGAATAAGAGTCATCTCTTTCATTCTCGGTCTCTTTTGTCTTAAATTTTTCAATATTCCGGTGATAGTTCTCGGGCTTAGTTCAAGTTCGCTGAGAGTATATTCGATCTATCGATTATACTGAAATCTCGTTTTATCCTGGGAGGCTATCGACTCGCACATACGGTGAGAGGCGAAATAGCTTTAAGGAGACAGTTTCAACTGGACTCGAGGATCTCCCTTTGGTTATATCCTTTCTTTCTCTGTTTGATTTCGTTTACTCATGCACACACTTATTTGATTTATATGTATTAATCGTAGATTGTTTTCACAAATAGCAATTCAATCTATGCAGCGGGAGAACAAGTGATACCTAATGAGGGCTGTTAAGGAACAAAAATTGAACTAACTAATCAACTTTTCACCAACTTGACTTTACTCTAAATCCGCTTGGTCTAGCTCTCGTTCATCTTACTTCAATGCTCGACAACCCAATGCGATGATCCATGTATTATTGCAGATGATGCTTACAGGATTCCAAATACTCGTTCAAAATCTTTTCTAACAGATTCTTGTGCAGTTGCAAACATATTTCTTTTATTACCTTGAGCAGAAGGTATGGTTTTGACAAAAGTAGGTATGTATATATATATATATATTGTAACCATTCAAATATACAGTATTTGTTATGTGTTCAATTTAATTTTGAATAGAAATCAAAGTTCATTCATCGTTTATTAACAAAATGTGAAATAGAAAGAAAGTGAAAATACTAACAAGTGTTTTTGGAGCGCACACATTAGGAAAATAGCTATTATCATTGTTGGAGTTGCTCTTACGAGATACAAAGAAGCTGCATTGCAGATGCATTACGAGCCAAGGAAATTAACTGCTTAGCTGGAGAAATTCATAACTATATATATATCCATAAACCTTGCTAATAATGCAGCAACGTGGTATTCCAGCAGATAGCTTTGCCTTGTAGCTGGTTATACACATTAACTACATTAAAACTATCTTGGAAGTAGTATACAGCCTTTGAAGGTTCGTTGTGTTCCCAAGAAATGAGAATCCTACTGAAACGTTTCTCGAGTTACCACAAAGTAGTAACCTGGATTTGTAAGTACATATATAAATTATAAGCAGGTCAGAGTTTTCACATGTCTCTAGAGATTAAACTGATCAATATTTAATTAGCTGTTCCAGTCCGTTATAAAAGTTTAAATCAATCAGCAGAAAATGATAATATCGTATAATCACTAGATCATCGGCTGATGTTGCAGAGAAAATAATGAGAGATAAATTTTGCATGGGGTATGGTATCTGCAAGAATATAGAATATCCTAGTTATAATCAAGGGATAACATACATTATCAGTTGTTACTTAGACCATTGTAGTTTTCTGGGATATTTTTTTTAAGAGAAAGCGTTTTGCATCTTTCATAATTAGAGATATGTAACCAGTGGCATAAAGTTCCGTAAGCCTAAAAGATTGAGATCAGCGATCCATATATTAGGTAAATCAGTTCCAAGTCCGAAGCCTGTAATATGTACTCCTTTCGTATTTTGAGCTACTTAGACCATCTACACTGAAAGAGGAATGTTGGTCAGCATATAACTCTTCATAGTATTGTGAGTGTAGCCTTCCTGTCAATGCTTGTTATCAGTTGCTATCAAGAAAAAGAAATTTCGGATCATAAGAGAATGCACAACTTGTAACCATTGAGAAGCCAAATAAGTATATTTGAATGATTTAAACTCATTCAGTATACAACATAAGCATATGTCGTTTCGTAATTTCTAAATACAGTTATATGCCATCCCCTAACTTCAAACAAATGAATTTCCATATACATAGATTTAACATTAACCCATCACACTTTTCAATTTCAAATTCATTTTCCACATGTTTAATTATTTAATGTTAATCCCCGGCCAGGTTGAGGAAGAGTTACGGGACGTAAAACAAAAAATAAAAAAAGAGCGATGATGTGATGGTCTCTGTTAGGTGATGAATACAACACAGAGGAGGTGAACGTGTTTTGGACAATTTTAATCTTTTTGAAATATTTTTGGATGGTAAACAAAGTAGTCTAACTTGTAGAGATAATATGTTTCAACATGAATATTTAAACATGCACAGGAACACACTATCTTTCAAAACTCACTTAATTTTATATTAAAATCAAGTATGTGTTTTGCTAAAAATTTCAGGATTCTTATTATGTTAAAAACTCAGTTTCTCTCTTAAGAGTTACAAGAATTTAGATATATTTGTTACTTCTGAAATAAAGCATCCAGTGTTTACTTTATAAAACAGTAACCACTGGTTTTCACATCATGCAATAGCATATACTAAACCCTACTTTAAGTTAACTAAAACTTTCTATTTCTGACTAGGTGTATCTTTGCAAATCGTGCATGTCTGTGACTTTACTTTGTCAGTTAATCTTGGTCTTTGATCTTGTACTCTTCAAGCTGCTTATGTAGACTTTTCAAATCATTGATTGATTTGTTTGTTAATTAATAATCTTGGATATTTAACTGGTCTGTACTGTGTTCTTTGAGTTTTACCTCGAGATCTCCAGTTTGGTATATAGAGAACTAGACATCTCGATAAGTATAATGGCTTATCGAGATCTTTTATTACTCTATAGTTGTTATGACTTATCGAAGTCTATGAGTTCTCGAATGTGAAATTGACTTGTTGAGATATCCGAGTTCTTGGGTATAATCTTGACTTATCGAGATATGTGAGTTCTCGAGTGTAATCTTGACTTATCGAGATCTCTGAGTCCTCGAATGAACTTGACTTATCGAGGTCTCCATTTCTTTGCATGTAGAATTAACTTATCGATATCTCTGAGTTCTCTAGTGATATTTTGACTTGTTTATATCTCAGAGTCTTCTAGTAAAGAAATGACTTGTTAATATCTCCAATCTTCATGTCTTCAATTTAGCTTGTCGATATCTCTGAGACTTCTCTTTAAGCTTTTCTTGACTTCTCGATAAGTCATTCTGTAGTTCTCGAATGACTTCTCTATAACACTTAATCTGTGACTTGTAGATTTCTTGACTTAAAATATTATTCCCAAAACAGATTTATTCAACTCCAAGCTTCTTCACACTTTCTCCGAAGCATGATCTTCATGATCTTCTTCCAGAGTTTATTCTTAGTCTTGATATTGTTTACAGAAAAATACTCCAGTCTAATCTATTTTCACTTTTACAGACTTAAGTGATACAATATAAAATACAAATTTAGATTATCATACGACTTATTTAGGGTTGTCAATTTGACTTAGTCTTGTTATAGTACAGGCATGTCTTGCACAACAATCTCCCCCGATTTGTGAAAAGATTGCTTATCACAAATTCATGCACGTTAACAAGACTAATCTCAAGCTACAATGAACAAATAAACTTATCATACAAATTGACACAAATATAACATTCATACATTAGGTGATTCTTTGAGTTTAATAGATACACACATCAGACAAATGTCTCATCTCCTGTTTCTTCTCTAATGATGTCCTTCAGGTATACAAGAATTTCAAGTTCCTCTATGATTGGTGTCCCTCTTAAAGCTTCCACAAGTTTGAGTTTGTCACGTATTGAATAACTACTCAGTAAATCAATCCTAAATCTTTAGAATGTGCCAGCTTTGACAGTTAGAAATCTTCCATCCTTGGTAACTCTGCTCATCCCTTTTGCCTTGAGATCTTTAGATTTCTGAATGTACATTTCTATGTTAGGTCACACAACTGTAGAAGGGGGTTGAATACAGTGTATAGCACAATCAAATCGAATTTTAATAACACAAGTAACAGAAAACAGACTTTATTCAAAGCAATAAACTCTGTTACAATATGGAACTGTCCTCTCTCAGTGATGAACAAATATCACGAGAGCTTCCAAGGTTACAATTAATAATATTATCGATAATGATAACACTTATAGTGTAAACCTTATGTCTGTGTTTATATACTACACAGTTACAAGATAATCGCTAATTGATATGGAATATAATTCTGCTTCCTAAAATATATCAATCAGATATCTTTTCTTCCAAATATTCCATTCTTCATAGAAGTCCTTCTTCATGCATATCTCTTCTTACGTTTGTCTCGATCTTCTTTCCTTTCGATCAGCCGCCTTCCTTATCTGAAAGTTTCCTCTAAGTCCTGATATTATCTCCTGATAAATATCTCCTGAACCTTAAGTACTGATAACTTAAGTTCTGACTTCAGTATAAGTGTTGATTTCAGTTAAGTACTGATTTGTCCTGTTTAAGTAAGATCTAAAAACTAAACATAAATCATATTAGTCATGACATTATCAAATATATCTAACAATCTCCCCCAACTTGTAAATTAGCATAATATACAAGTTTAACAGATATTTGATGATGTCAAAACATTAAGTACAAATGCATGAGAAATTGACTAGATAACTACAACTTACAGTCCTTAAAGCTTTACCAACTTTAACTTCTGATAACAACTTCAATCTGTATATATATCAGAATTTGAGCAGTTGTAGATCTTGACTTGGCTTCAATTTATGATATCTTTGATATCAGGAGTTGTTCTGAGATAGTTCTTTAACAAACATCTCTCAGCATATCTGAGTTCATCAATCATCCTCCTTTTAGCATCTTTGAGTTCTGCAGAATCTTCACCAGTTTGGAAGATAGCAGCCCTGAGATCATTAATTATAGCTTTCCTTATGTCATGATCTAGTCTGATCAAATATGCCTTGTCAGACTTGCCCGCAAGGGTTGGCTCAGTTGGTTAAAGAGAGGAAAACTAACCTCTTGGTCACAAGTTCGAATCCCACGGGAGGAGAATTTATGATTATGCCTCCTCAGCCAGAGCCTGTCGCTTAAATGTGGTTTACCTTGGTTCACCTGGTTTGCAGGCTATTACGTGAACCCGTAGGGTTTACCTAGTGCGCACCCGAAGGGTAGCGGCTGCGGGTTACCTACGATAAAAAAAATATGCCTTGTCAGACTCAAGGTTGAATTCTACAGCCTTATAACCCAGAAAGGTAGTTATAATCTTAGCAGAGTTAGGCTTCATCTCAACAATATCACCCTTGTGATCTCTGTACTTTGGAAGATATGTGCTGTCAGACTTTACAGAATAAAGTCTTTTTTGTCTCTGAATTTGAGTCTTCAAATAGTTTGCAGCACTTTCTGTTATTCTATCATTCACTTAAAGTAAGAATAAAACATGTTCCAGTTCTTCAAAATACTTCAGTGGAATAACATTTTCCGTTATATGGTAAACCCTACCATCTGTCATGAAATATAACAAGATGTGTTCTTTCAAGTAGGTATGATAAACCATCTCTACAGATTCTAGTTGATTCAATCTTTCAGGAGTTGGTCCAACACCTGGTTCACTTAAGGAAGTTGGATCATTGGTTGTGTTCCGCACTCTTCTTTCATCAGCACTACCCAATCCAGTTTTATCTCTAGCTTCCTTTCCAGTAACCACTCTTGCTTTAAAACCACTTGCTGCAGTCTTCAAAGGTTGAGTCTGTTTGGCTTTAGTGAAACCTGGTAGGAGTAACCTTGAGGATTTAACATGAGCAATGTCAGAGGTTTCCTTTAATTTATCTTCTGATATCAAGTCAACTTGAGCTATGTCAGAGGTTGCTTGCTTCATGGTTATATCAGAACTAACTATATCTTGACTCTGAACAACTTGAGCCATGTCAGAGGTTGTCTTAGAAATCTTTCTTGAAGTCAGAGTTAGATCAGCATCTTCAACATAAATTTCTTCATCCATAGGAGGCACATCAACCTTTATAGGTTCACCAACTTTTTCTTTGCCCTTGGACCTTGGATCTATCTGCAATTGTGATTTAGCCTTGGTTGTCTCAAGATTTGTCCTTTCTTTTATCACAATGCCTTTGGCCTTAGGAAGTTTCTTTTTACCAACTGAAGCTTCAGATTTAGAATTGACTTTTTCTGACTTAAGTCTAGCTTCTTCTTCCATTAGACTCTCAAAGTCCATTCCTGGATTTTCTTTCAGAAATAACTGTCTTGAAATTTCTTCATCAAGATCCAAAAGTTCATCAGAACTTATCCTTTTACCAGTATCAGAGGTTATTCTTCTCCCAGTATCAGAACTTGTTCTATGACTTGTAGTTCCAGCTCTTCTTGATGAGAGACTTCTACCTTGACCATGACCTCCACCCATTTCAGAGTTTCCCTGGTCATCTTTTTCATCATCCTTCCCCTTCAGTGTCTTAACAGTTTTGCATTTGGACTTAATTTCTTTCTCCCCCTTTTTGGCATCAGCAGGTAAAAGAAGAGAGACAAGTAATTCCACTGAGGATTGGATTTCATCAAGTTGAGATTGCTGAGAAGCTTGATTTTTCAAAATTTCATCAATCTGAGATTGTTGCTTCTCCTGGGTTTTCTCAATATAAGCAACTCTGTCAAAGGTAGGTTGGAAAAAACTTTTCTTTTCAATTTTCTTAGTCATTTCTTGCTTGAGTAATTCTTCCTGAATTTTATGCACCTCGGCATGAGTTGTTGAATGTAGACCTTGAAGATGTCTAGTACTCAATGCAGTAACTCGTAGCTGTGTCTTGAAATCATCATTAATTAGCATCTCATCAGCTTTTGCCAAGTGCTCAGCAAGGATGTTCTCAGATGGAACAAAGGTGCTGTGTTCCACTCCTTAGTCCACTCCTGTCCTCTAGGAGTTTTACTCCAAGGTACTGGTGTTTCCCCTGTAACAAACTTCTTGACTATCTCACTTTTGTGAACAGTTTGTTGAGGTGCATGTCCTGATGGACCAGCTGTATTAACATCTTCTTTTGTAGCAGCATCACCAGTATCATCAGTATTTGCAGCATCAGAACTTACAGAGTCAACATCCTCTGATAAAAGAACAATATGAGAGGCTATTGAGGCTTCAACATCATCCTCTAAGTGCTGATCTGCTTCCAAGTTCTGATCAACAGCCATATTCTGATGCTCGCCTATAATCTGATCATCAATGTCTAGATGTAGAGAAGGTGTTGTAGACAATTCTGGAGTTTCATTAGCATCAGTAATTGGTGTTGTTGATGAATTAATTAAATCTGTTGGAGCTTCTAAATAGAGAACCTCAGGCACACTTAGGTTGTGAATATCGATCTCAGCACTTGTGCATGGGTCTGCAGTAGATATTGGTTCATTGACAGGAGACACAGGTGGTGTTGATACTTTATCTTGAGCAGTTTCCTGAGTTGGTGACAATGGAGGTGTAGATGCAGTGGCTTCAGCAAATTCTGGCTCTTTTGAGATCAGAGATTCCTGATCTCCTTCCTTAGCTACTGCTTCCTCATCCTCTGAAATTGACTCAACCATGTACCTTTGTGCTCTCTGTTTCTTGTATCTCTTTGAAGGTGGGAGTTTCATCTAAATACATCTTTCTAAGCCTTTTGAGAAGCTTAGATCCCCCAATTCCAGTATCCTTCTGAGAAGAGACCTTCTCAACTTCTTTGACAACAGGTTCTGACACAGGAACCTGTTCCTCACTGTCTGACTCATCTCTCAGAACAATCCTCCTTCTCTTATGTGGTGTCTGAGGTACAGTCTTTGTCCTCTTGGGCTTTGAAGATGAAGGCCTCACAGTATGTGCTGATGATGAAGGTTGAAATATCTGTGAAGGTTTGATATATGTTCTGATAGAGGGTTGAGTAGGTTGAGATGTATATGTGGTATGTTCTGATGGTTGTTGTGGTGTCTGGGATGTGTTGGTGGGTTGAACATCAGGATAAACAGATCTGTAGGTTTGAGGATCAGCATTTACCAGGATCTGTTTTACAGAATGAGGTATCTGTAAGGATCTAACTACCTTTTTCTTAAGGTCAGCATTTACCAGATCATTAAAAGCCCATTTTTCAAGTTTAAAGGGTGGAAATAAAGAACTGGCTAGTTGAGGGTCATCAGCACAACAAAAAGTATATATAAGCTGACAGAATCTAGCAAAGTATACGACATTCCTATCCTCTGTCATCCTATCCCCTATAAAGCCTAGCACAGCACTTGCAAAATCAAAATGAGTTTGGTGAATAATAGCATACCCGATATGTTGACTCATAATTGGAATGACATCAAAGTTGGAACACTTATTGGCGAATGCCTTAGTGATGCAGTCGAAGAAAAAGCTCCATTCCTTTCTGATATGTGCTCGTTTCAACTGTCCAAGCTTGGCCAAACTCTTCTCATACCCCAAATTGGCCATGAGCTGCTGGAGAACGGGTTCCTCTGGTGTTGAGAAAATGCAGCCTTCTGGTAAGTGTAGAGCTTTACGAACTGCTCCAGGAGTTACCACATGCTCAATATCATTTACTTTAAAAATAATGCTAGGAGTACCAGTAGCACCACCATTATCAAAATGCCCAGTCCGCCAGAACGTCAGAACTTGTTGGCTGAAAATGACTTGAAGCTGGGTCAACGCATACCCAATCTCACTGTATGCTAGAAGGTCTTGCACAAAGTGCAAATTAGATGGAGCTTCAGCATGGTTTAAGATTGCAGCATAGTTGTTGGGTACAAACTTGGTCCATCTATAATCAAATCCTTAGGTGCCATGAGAAAAATTGAGAAATAAGGTTGCCTGTAAGGTGTTTGATAAAATGTCTGTATGAAAAAAAACGTCAGGAAATGAGAGAGAATAGAAGTAAAGAAAGAGAGATAAAGTGTGAAAGTAAATAAAAGATTTTACAATCTTCTCTCTCTTTTACTTATACACGGTAGAAAAAGTAACTGTTGGACACCTGTCAGACATGCAGCAGTAAAGGATAATTAATGGGCACGGGAATACAGTAATCATTACTTATCACATGCAGTATTTCAAGGAAAAACTGTTCCACTTACCAAGTAATCCCATTAATTAAGGTAGTTCAGTTTTAATTTAAAATTTAAAACTGTTCCCACTTAATAAATTATTTTTACTGCGAGACCAATATTCTGTAAAAATATGACCAATGATAAAATGACCATAAGGAAACCAAGTAGCAAATATTTACACGTCAGAATCAGAACTTGATTTGTATCAGAGTTAAAATGGTCATCAGAATATGGGTAAATCAGGATTTATAAATGCATCAGAATATCAAACGACTCAGAGACAAAATCTTGCAAAAATATAAAATTTCATTAATATATTGAGCAAATACATTCCATGAAATTTAAATTACATCATAAAAATACAAGATTGTCCTAAGCTATAAATCCTAACATCAACAGCTTTTGTCCTAAACTAGGTAGCCTAACAAAGCTAACGGTGAAGAGAAACAGGGAGCAAAAATTATTTATTCTTCCTACTCTCAACAAAAAGAATAGCGAGATGAATGATTCGCTCCTGCTGTCGAAGACGACGGAGATGTAGTTCTCTTCATACTGTCAACATATCACGTTTAATAATCTCTGGAAATTGAATCCAGAGATTGTGAGGGATGTTGTCGATAGGATACGGAGTTGGAATTCCATTAAGAAAGACATGTACTGTCTCAGTACCATAATTGTAAAACCAACCAAACGCAGCCTTTTTTGGTGATAAGAATAAGATGAGAGTGAGTATGGGAGAAAATGATAGATGTGCTGGCTGGAATGAAGTGTTGGTTTAAATAACCAATGGAATGTCAGGAGACGCAAGGTAACTTTAATGATTATAGGTAGAAGTAATTCTACCTCGTCTCCCTAGACTGATGAGAATAAAAACAGTCATTGGAAGTGGAAAACAGGATTTAATGCGCACATGAAACAAGTAAGAATTATTGTGCATAGACATGTACCATTAACCCTCATTGTATTGACTGTTAATATTTCACCCAAACCTATTCTGATTTTAAATAAGACTGTTTTAGATTTTAACCATCAATAAGTCAAGCAAAGAATCAGAGTCTAATATCAGAACTTAGACTTATATCAGAACTTAACAGTAATCAGAACATGATTTCTTAACTCGAAAAGTGAATGCCTATTTCTGCAATTGTTCACACAAATTCTGATTTTATTTCTTCAGAACTTAATCATCAGAACTTCCATCATAACTTGTCCTCAGAATTTATGCAATCTGACACATAAACTGTTCATCTAAAACATCATTTATCACCATAGTAATTTTCATCATTCATATGGAGTATATGTGTGTGCAGTAAGCTAAATATCAGATAAGGATTAAAGTCTGATTCACTTTGCTCAAAATATGTCATGATTCTGAAGTCTACTTTAGAATGAGTTCATGCATGAGTCCACCTCAACTATTTTGTGCTCATTTTATGCATCTTTTGAAATTCAATTTTATAGTGGCTTCTCAGTGTAAGTGAGTCACGACTGCTTATCAGAATTTATGATATTATCAGAGTATTTCTCCAGTAATCATAGAGTGTGAAAAGTCACCAAGAAAAATATTTATTTTTGCTTTTCTGATGCATATTACTTAATACCAGCAATGCAGTTGGATCTTCCATTCCACACTTTTTACTCTAGATCTCAAAGGAGTACCTGATTTTTATTTCTTTTTCTTTTCCTTTTCTTTTGATAAGTGAGGCTTATCAGCACTTAGTACATTCATCAGATTTACTAATATCAGAACTTAACAGATGAGAAGCATTATTCTAGTTTTTGACTTAGTAATAAGATAGACAAAGTAAACTTAACTAAGCTCAATATCAGAATTTGTTTGTGTCAAAAGATTTCCACATAAACAATTACTTCTAACATGGGATTTGTTAGTATATTAAAGACTACTAGGTCAGCATCTAGCATATTTATCCTCATTGGATTGAATAATCACAGAAATATTCATATCACTATCAGAGTTTAGAAATTCACATCAGACAACAATCAGTACTTAAGCAATTTTCAATTAAGCACAGAATAAACAAAGATAGTAATATCTGTAAATACTGATCATAAAGTCTGATGCATCTGAACAAAAGCTAAGCAGATTTAGAGAAAGAACCTGAAACCATTCCAAGTTCATTTACCAATCTTGTAAAAGTAGCTTCACACAGTGGTTTGGTGAAGATATCTGCTAGTTGATGATCTGTTGGAACAAAGTGCAATTCCACTGTACCTTCATCCACATGTTCCCTTATGAAGTGGTACCTAATGCTGATGTGCTTTGTCACTGAGTGTTGAACTGGATTACCTGTCATAGCAATAGCACTTTGATTATCACAGTAAATAGGGATTTTAAAATATGTTAACCCATAATCCATTAACTGATTCTTCATCCAAAGAATCTGTGCACAACAGCTTCCTGCAGCAATATACTCTGCTTCTGCAGTTGATGTGGAAATTGACTTTTGTTTCTTGCTAAACCAAGAAACCAATCTGCCTCCAAGAAATTGGTAGCTTCAACTTGTGCTTTTCTTGTCAATTTTACAACCTGCAAAATATGCATCTGAGTAACCTATTAGTTTAAAGTCTGATTCTCTAGGATACCATAATCCCAGACCAGCTGTTCCCTTAAGATACTTAAAAATTCTTTTCACAGCTGTTAAGTGAGGTTCTCTTGGATCTGCATAAAATCTTGCACAAAGACAGGTAGCATACATGATATCAGGTCTACTAGCAGTTAGATAGAGTAGAGAGCCAATCATACCTCTGTAATCAGTAATATCTACTGATTTACCAATATCCTTATCCAATTTTGTTACTGTGGCCATGGGAGTGGATGCACTTGAACAATCTTGAATTCCAAATTACTTCAGCAAATTTCTGGTGTACTTGGTTTGGCAAATAAAAGTGCCTTCTTCATTCTGCTTGACTTGAAGGCCCAGAAAATAGCTAAGTTCCCCCATCATACTCATTTGATATCTTGATTGCATCAGTTTAGCAAACTTCTTGCAAAGTCTGTCACTTGTAGAACCAAAGATGATATCATCAACATATATCTGAACCAAAAGTAAGTCCTTTCCATGGTTGAGGTAGAACAGTGTTTTGTCTATAGTTCCTCTGTTGAATCCACTTTCCAGAAGAAACTGAGCTAAAGTCTCATACCATGCTCTTGGAGCTTGCTTAAGGCCATAAAGTGCTTTATCAAGCCTGTAGACATGATTTGGATATTTGGGATCTATAAAGCCTGGAGGTTGTTCAACATATATTTCCTCTTCCAATTCTCCATTGAGAAAAGCACTTTTCACATCCATTTGAAAGACAGTAAACTTTTTGTGAGCAGCATAAGCCAAAAATATCATTATGGCTTCCAATCTAGCAACTGGTGCAAATGTTTCATCATAATCAATTCCCTCCTGTTGAGAATATCCTTTTGCAACCAACCTTGCTTTATTCCTTGTAATTATGCCATCACTATCAGTTTTGTTTCTGAACACCCACTTTGTACTAACAACAGATTTGTTCTTTGGTCTTGGCACTAGGGTCCAGACTTTGTTTCTTTCAAATTCATTTAACTCTTCCTGCATTGCTTGCACCCAATCAGCATTGCTTGCACCCAATCAGCATCTTGAAGAGCTTCTTCCACTTTCTTTGGTTCAGTCTGAGAAAGAAAAGAATTATAAAGACATTCACTTGAAGTAGTTGTTCTAGTCCTGACACCTGCATCAGGATTTCCAATAATTAAGTCAGGTGTATGTGGTTTAGTCCACTTCCTTGCAGATGGAAGGTTTTCTCTAGAACAGGATGCTCCCCCATGATCCATGCTATCTTCACCAATATTTTCTGATGCTCCCCCTGAAACTATGCTCTCTGAGTTGGATCCTTCAGAATTTAAGTTTTCAGAACTATTAGAACTTGGCTTATCAGAACTTGATAAATCAGAACTTGAAGAGCCAGTTGTATGTTCTGATGCTTCTTAAGATGTGGTTGTATCTTCAGTATGCTCCCCCTGCACAGGTTCATCTTCCTTTGGCGTAGTCACCACAGTTTCAATAACATCAGAGTTTAATCCATCAGAGTTTGCAGTATCAGAATTTAGACTGTCAGGATTGGCAGTATCAGAATTTAAGTCTTCATTTTCAAATCTCAGCTGATCATGATCATTGAAATCTTCAAGTCCATTAATCTTCTTATCATCAAAGCAGACATTGATAGATTCCATGATAACCCTTGTTCTTAAATTGTAGACTCTGAAGGATTTTGTGGAAAGTGGATATCCAACAAAAATTCCATCATCAGCTATTAAATCAAATTTGGATAGCTGTTCAGGGTGAGTCTTAAGAACAAAACACTTGCATCCAAATACATGAAAATACTTCAGATTTGGCTTCTTTTTCTTCACCATCTCATATGGTGTCTTTCCTTGCTTGTTAATGAGTGTTGCATTCTGAGTAAAACAAGCAGTCTGCACAGCTTCAGCCCAAAAATAGGTTGGAAGCTTTGCTTCATCAAGCATAGTTCGTGCAGCTTCAATGAGAGTTCTATTCTTCCTTTTAACAACTCCATTTTGCTATAGAGTTCCAGGAGCAGAAAATTCCTGCTTGATTCCATGGTCTTTGCAGAACTCTTCCATTATCAAATTCTTGAACTCAGTGCCATTATCACTTCTTATTATTTTCATAGAATCTTTGACCAATTTATCCAGTTGCTTGACATGATCAATCAAGATAGATGCAATTTCACTTTTTGTGTGCAAGAAATACACCCATGTGTATCTGGTGAACTCATCCACTATGACCATATCATATTTCTTCTTTGCAATAGACATGACACATCTACTGGACCAAATAGATCAACATGTAATAGGTGATATGGCTCAAGAATTGATGATTCAGTCTTGCTCTTGAATGAAGATTTTCTTTGTTTAGCCTTCTGACAAGAATCACAAAGGCCATCAGGAGCAAATACTGACTTTGGCAGTCCTCTCACAAGATCTTTCTTGGCTAGTTCATTTATATTATTGAAATTTAAGTGATAGAGTTTCTTGTGCCAGTTCCAGCTTTCTTCAATTGATGCTCTACTCATCAGACAGATTGCAGAACCATCAGTACTTATTGAAAGCTTGGCTTCATAAATGTTACCATGCATGTATCCTTTCAGAACAACTTTGCCTGTAGATTTGCTTATACTTCACAGTGTTCATCAAAGAAATCCACATGATAACCTCTGTCATAGATTTGACTAACACTCAGCAGATTGTGTTTAAGTCCTGAGACCAGAGCTACTTCCTTAATGATGACATTCCCAAGATTGATATTGCCATATCCCAATGTTTTTTCAATGTTTCCATCTCCATAAGAAACACTTGGGTCAGCCTTCTTCACAAAGTCTGATAGCATGGCTTTATTTCCAGTCATATGTCCTGAACATTTATCTCCTTTGCCTTCAGATTTTCTGTAATTCTTCTTATCAGAACTTGCACCTTTCCTGAAAAGCTTCTTTCCCTTCCTAAACTTCCTGTATGCAATCCTTGTGATTCCTTTCACCATAAGAGCACACAACTTCATCATCTCTTCATCAGCATCCATCTCAGGCAAGCTTTCAGTTTCTGATTCATCATCACTATCAGAACTTGATGACTCAGTATCAGACTTTGTGATGAGCGCTTTTTCCTTGCCTTTCCTTGAGGTAGCTACCTTGGGGGATTCTTCTTTAGCCTTAAGAGCAACTGTCCTTGACTTTCCTCCTTTTCTCTTGCTTCTTTGTTCCATCTCAAGTTCATGAGTCTTGAGCATCCCATAGATTTCATCAAGAGTCGTTTCATCAAGATTATAGTTGTCTCTTATAATTGTTGCCTTCAAATCCCAACTTTCTGGAAGAGCAAACAGGAATTTAAGGTTTGAATCTTCAATATCATACTCCTTATCAACTAGTGACAAATCATTCAAGAGTTTGACAAATCTGTCATATAAATCAGTCAATGACTCATTAGGCTTTGAGTCAAAGTGTTCATACTCTTGAGTGAGTATTGTCTTCCTGTTCTTCTTAATCGAATCAGTTCGCTAATACCTTGTCTCCAAGGCATCCCATATCTCCTTTGCAGTCTTGCATTTTATTACCCTATTTGACATTACATTATCAATGGCACTATGCAGCAAGTGTCGTACCTTAGCATCCTTAGCAATTGATGCGATATCTTCAGCAGTGTAATCACTCTTCTCCTTTGGTACAAACTTTGCTGCTTCACTTGCAACTGCAACTGCGAGTTTGGTTGGTTTATGAGGTCCTTCATGGATTCTATAAAGATATTTTGGATCAGTAGCTTCCAAAAACATAGTCATCCTCACCTTCCATATGGGATATTCAGATGGCTTCAGTATTGGAACTCTAATGGTCTCATATCGACTGTGGATTTGAATCTTTGGAGGATCTTCAGTTTTGGTGGGTTTGGTTGGAGTTTCTGCTTCAGACATGATTATTTTTGGATCTTAAATATTTGTGTATTAACAGATAGGCTCTGATAACACTTGTTAGGTCACACACACTGTAGAAGGGGGTTGAATACAGTGTATAGCATAATCAAATCGAATTTTAATAACACAAGTAACAGAAAACAGACTTTATTCAAAGCAATAAACTCTGTTACAATATGGAACTGTCCTCTCTCAGTGATGAACAAATATCACGAGAGCTGCTAGGGTTACAATTAATAATATTCTCGATAATGATAACACTTATAGTGTAAACCCTATGTCTGTGTTTATATACTACACAGTTACAAGATAATCGCTAATTGATATGGAATATAATTCTGCTTTCTAAAATGTATCAATCAGATATCTTTTCTTCCAAGTATTCCATTCTTCATAGAACTCCATCTTCATGCATATCTCTTCTTACGTTTGTCTCGATCTTCTTTCCTTTCGATCAGCCGCCTTCCTTATCTGAAAGTTTCCTCTAAGTCCTGATATTATCTCCTGATAAATATCTCCTAAACCTTAAGTACTGATAACTTAAGTTCTGACTTCAGTATAAGTGCTGATTTCAGTTAAGTACTGATTTGCCTTGTTTAAGTAAGATCTGAAAACTAAACATAAATCATATTAGTCATGACATTATCAAATATATCTAACATTCTATATCCTCATCATACTTTCTTTACCTCTCCTCACTTTCAGCCTTGTTTCTTGCTCTTCTTTCTTCCCTTTCCACCAACTATTTAGCCAAAACAGATTTCCATGCCTTAGTTGCAGTATCCTTATCCTTCAGTAAGCTTATCACTCTCTTGATTTATGTGGGTGAAAAGGTGTCCATTAAGTTGCTTCCAAGAAATGTGAAAGACCCATCTTGATAGTAGATTCTTACTTCCCTTAGTGTTACAACCCAAACTCTGACCATTTCTTCAGCTAATTGTTGAAAGTAGTCTTCATCTGAGATGCACCAGTTTAGAGGTAGAAAATCACTTTGATTTTAGCAATTCTAGATGGCCCTCTCAGTAATTTGTATTTTCTTAGGTTTTCTCCCAATAGACTTGTAGTGAACTTTGGTCGATGGCTTAACAAAAGGTAGGTTTGAGATTTTCATGAGAAATGTTTGATTTGATATTATTGGTATTTTTAGAAAGGTGTTAGCAGTTTGTTTGTACAAGTATTTAGGTTTTAAGGTTTGAGGTGGTTTAGTGTTTGAGTTTGTTGGCTTAGAGGGTTGAGCTTGGTTAATTTGGATTTTTAGGGTTTGTTGTTGTGATTTTGAGCCGTCTTTTCTTTTCTTTCTCCTCCTTTCATCCCCTTTCTTCCTCTCATCTTCCTTCTTCTTTTCATCTCCTTTCTTCTCCATTTCTTTGTTGCCAGTTGCCCTAGAAGATTGACTTGGACTTGAGCCAGAAGGTTTTTGCTCATCATGCTTCTGCTCATCATCATCCTTTTCATTTTTTAAATTAAATTGAGTGGTTGGAAACATGGTGTCAATATTCAGTAGATACATGTCTAAGATCCTTATCATCTCCACATCTTCAGCCTTCTTGTTCTTTTTGTACTTTAGATCAGACTGAATAGTCATGATCAGCCTCATGTTTGATCTGACACAATTTTTGGAAACAGTAAGTTGTTTGCATTGCTTGGTTCTTGGACAGATATAGGCCACCCCTTTGTTTGGATATAGATAGGCTTCAGAAAAAGCTGCTATATGTGCATTTCTGAGCTCATGAAGAAGCTGGGTGTCCTCTGTGATGACTACATGTACTTTGTCAATCACAACATCCAGTTCAGATGCCCTTAGATTTCTAAGATTTGAAATAGACACCTGAAGACATCTGTCCACACCACCATCATTGATGTTTACAACAATCCTCTTCAGTAAATAGTTCTCAACATTCAGAACTACTTCCATTATGGAGTTGATAGTCTTCGCCAATGCTCTTTTGTATGTGATGTAGTTATTTTGAAGAGACATTCTCAGGACTACAAGAAGTTCACTGAATTCCTGATCTTAATTTGGTCCTTCTCCAGCCTTGATGAGTCTTTCTTTTCCCACCTCTTGAAATTGTTGAGTTTGTGAAGAACTTTGACCAAGTTGAACTGATGTGATAGGCTCTTTAGATTTAGATTTACCAATATCCTTAGATTGTTGAATCCTAGCTTCAATCTCCCCCTTAGTCTTGGTGACAGGCATGAGTAGGGGAGTGGGTAATTCTGGCCTTATAGCTTCAGGTAATGAGGATAGTGGTATATTGAGCTTCCCCATGACTGCTCCTAAAGTGATAAAATTCTGCATTTGGAGATGCTTGTGAGAATCCGCCAGGGTTCTGATATCTGTTTGTTGACTCTGCACCAAGGATATGAGAGCTTATACTTGTGCACTTAGTGAGCCATTAGAAGATTGGAGAGAAGACATTTGCTGTTGAAGTTCTTGAACTTGCATGTGAGATGAGGACTGAGATGTAGTAGAGACCCCAAAAGTATCCTGCACAGCCTTCTTAATTTCTTCCATGAGCAAAGCTGAAAGAGTGTATCTGCTTGAATACATTTGATCCAGCTTCAGTCTTGAGTCATTGGAGTTTGTGATATTTTTTAAACTTAGTCATGCAGGGCTACAAATGAAGTTCTCATATTCTTGATACTAGTTTCCACCCCACTTAGATCATACCTAGACATTTGATTAACAAAAGTTGTGAATTTATTCTTGATCTCTATCTGTGAGGGTATGATTTGATCCATCTTCTCTCTAACCATCTTCATTATCTTTTCTTAATGCCCAGTGAGAGTAATCTGAAGTTCTTTTCCATAGTTATGGAAAGCTCTAATTTGAGCCTTGTATATCTCATTCACTGTATCATATACCTCCTGTGGGGTTAAGGATCTAGCATTGCTCCCCAAGATGGTTAGATATTTTTCCCTGAATTGGGCTAGTACAACACCCATTTCAATAGCGAACTCTTTAACCAGCCATTTGTCATAGTTTGCATCCTCACCAGCTTCATCAACTATTTTAGCTTATTATTCCTCAACATATGTTTGGTAGGAAAGTATAATGGTCTGCTAGTCTTGAATAGACATGTGTGATGTGAGAAGTTGTTGTGATATTTGAGCAAGTGCACCAAGTTGGTCAATCATAAGATCAGCAACTGTGGAGGGTTGAGATGCAGCTTCTTGTAGCCACTGGGAAATGAGATGGGGTTCTTGGGGTTGAGAGTTGGAAGGTTGGTTGGATGGGTGAGAAGGAGATATTGTTACAGAACCACATGTGACAGAAGTCACAGTTAGACTCACAGATTGATCTGTGGTTATGACAAGTTATTGTCCTCCACTTGTGGTGGAAACCTCCAATTAAATTGAAGGGGATTTGACTGGGTTACTGTCATGTGCACCAGTCTCAAACCCTTGTGCTTCTTTCAAAGCACTGTCATATGAATGTGATAATCTTGCCTCTCCCATAACAGGGTCATTGGCAATTGTACTCCCAACTTCAATTGTTAATGCAATTTTTGCTAGGGTTTTAAGGGGAGTTGATCCAGTGACAGGAACCTCCAATTAAATTGGAGAGGATTTAGATAGATCCCTCTCAGGAGTACTACCCTCAAACCTTACAGCCCGTTCAAGATGATTTGCACATGAAGGTGCATTTGTGATCATCATGGGGGTATTCAGTAAAAACTGATGAATCCCTCGTGTTTGTGATGGTGTCATCAAGGTATACCCCAGCTAGTAGCCTCTCACCATCTAAATTAGGTGTCTGGGTGGTGAGCAAGGTTTCTTGAACCAAGTCACTAGAAGGTGGCAACACTTGAGGATTAGATTCAAGTGTCTCAGTGTAGGAGGAAGAAATATTAGATAAAAGATTTTGAATTTCAGAACTGAGTGTTGGCAGTTCCCCTGCATAGATGAGGGAGCTTCAAGGGATGTGCTCTCCTTGTGTGTGTCATCCTTATTTCTCCTACCATAAACCTGTATTTGTTCAAATGATGGTTGTGCAAACTCATTACAAGGTGCATATGGGTTAATGCTCTTTTCAATAGAGACATCCTTTTGAGAGGGTTCCTCTAGAATCAGTTTAAGTCCCTTATTTACAACTACATCCTTTTGAGAGGATGCAGAGGTGGCTTGAGTGGTCAGCTCCAAGTTTTTAGCCTTCTTTGATTTCTTAACCAAGGGTGACTCAGTTTCTGTATTTTCCTCACCACTCTCATTTATGATTGTCAGGTTTGCCTATTTTCTCTTCTTTATACTCACTTCACCCTTTTGGGAGGATGAAGTGGTTGGTTTCCTAGCTTCTAGTGGTAGAGAAGAAATCGTCTCACCCTGGGAAGGACCCTGTTGGTTATTCTCAATTTGTACTTCTACAGGTTAAGGGATCATAGTTGTACTAGATTGTGCATTTGATCTCATATCAGGCATAGGGTAAGGGTAAGTCTAAAACCTCTCCATCATAAATGGAGTGATTTTCAGACTTACAGTTACCTTATTCTTTGTAGTAAGTGAACCAGATATAATTTTGGACACTAGCTTACAGTTGCCTATTTTTGTGCTATCTATACCATTAAGTAGATGTATGTCTGATACTTTATGATTTAAAGTAGACATAATAAATCTAGAAAAGAAAATTTCCTTACCTCTTGATTCCAATGGCATTGTTAGCCTGGTAGCAAGTTCTTCCAGGATCAATAGAACAACATTCAAGTGTATGTTGTGGCCTATTGAGAACACCAACTTATGCACCATACTTGAGATATTTTCATATCCTGTCTTCCTGCATGTGAAGGCCCTTACTATAGAATTAAACACAAAGGACCATTCCTTCCTTAGGTTTGTTCTGTTTAGAATTTCCAGGTTGATCCTCCCACCATAGTTGATAAATTCATGAACTCAGTAAGCTCATCTTGTGTTGGCACCTCCACTAGATTTGCAGTTGGAAGACCCAAAGCTGCATTCACATCTTGCTAATTGAACTCTATTTGTGGAGCTCCAGTTGTACAAGTCGCCATCACGGACACAGAGTTATCATTCATAACAGTCCTTACTATAGTTGTTGTCCAGAACTCATGCAGGACATCCAAGTACAAGATTGAGTTAGCAATTAAAGCACCTGCAAGATAAGATTCAGAAAAAAATTTCACAAACCCCTTGAAACTATTAGGGGCTTGGTTAGCATCAGTGAAAGCAAGGTAGTTAGTTCCTTGTTTGGGGATTTCAGCTCTAACAAGATTGAGTGCCATTATAGTTGAGTAAGAGGGTATGGGTAAGAAAAAATTGTGAGAAAGAGCTTGAAACGAAAGAGAAATCGGTTCGGAATTGAAAAAGCTAGGTCACTTAGAGTTCTCGAAGGCATAATGTTAGATATATTTGTGATGTCATATCTAATAATGATTTGTATTTAGTTTTCAGATCTTAACTAACAGGACAAATCAGGACTTAACTGGAAATCAGTACTTATATTGAAGTCAGAACTTAAGATATCATAACTTAAGTTATCAGAACTTAAGATATCAGAAGATATTTATCAGGAGATAATATCAGGACTTAAGAAGACATTCAGATGAGGAAGATGACTGATTGAAGGAAAGAAAATTAAGGCAAACACAAGAAGAGATATATATGGAGAAGAGTTCTATGAAGAATAGAATACCTGAAAGAAAAGATAACTAGTTGATATATTTTAGGATGCAGACTTATGTTCGATATCAATTAGAAGATTATCTTGTAACTGTGTGTCTATATAAACACAACATAGGGTTTACACTATAAGTGTTATCATAATCGAGAATATTATTCATTGTAACCCTAGCGGCTCTCGTGATATTTGTTCATCACTGAGAGAGAACGGTTCCATTGTAATATTGTTTTATTAATAAGATTATTATGTGTTTCATACTTATGTTCTTAATTCGATTTGATTGTACTAGACACTGTATTCAACCCCCTTCTATAGTGTGTGTGACCTAACAAGTGGTATCAGAGCAGTCTGTTAACACATATACAGTAAAGATCCAAAACAATCATGTCTGAAGAAGAGAAAGCTCCAACCAGGCCCACCAAAACTGAAGAAACTCGAAAGACTCAAATCCATAATCGATATGAGACTATTAGGATTCCCATACTGAAATCTTTTGAATATCCCATATAGAAAGTGAGGATGACTATGTTTCTGGAAGCTACAGATGCAGAATACCTTGACATAATTAATGAAGGTCCACATAAGCCAACCAAGCTCTATGTTGTAGTTGCAGATCAGCCAGCACAGACTGTACCAAAGGAGAAAAGTGAATATATAGCTGAAGATATCTCATCTATTGCCAAAGATGCAAAGGTAAGGCATTTGCTGCATAGTGCCATTGATAATGTCATGTCAAATAGGGTAATTAACTGCAAGACTGCAAAGGAGATATGGGATGCCTTGGAGACAAGATGTCAGGGAACTGATTCAATTAAGAAGAACATGAGGTGTTGGTGAGACTGCGTAGCTGTATGAACAGTTACGTGATAACTCAACACGATAACAACACTGGAACATGACAGGTTAATAATACTACATCTACACAAGAAATCATGAAGAATGAAGACAAGGCAAATACAAAGAATCAGAAGATTATAAGAAAGCCTGAAGTCTGTCCACAGGTCACTGAAAGAAGTTCATTAATATGATCATGCCTCAGTGAAGAACAAAGGTTAAAGACTTTCAGGGTTTCAGAAATGTTGAAGATTCAGTATACAAGTGCTACCGGAAGATTTCAGTGTATTGGCATTGATTGAAGATAGACAGTGTTCGAAGCATAGGAATCTGAAGAATTGAAGGCAGGGTATAGACAGAGGTTAATAAAGACGTTGTCTAAAGTACCAGAAAGGATTCCAGTGAAAGTACAGTTGTGTATTGACAGTCAGTGTCCGAAGAAATAAAGTTGAGGCAAGCTTAACAATGTAATCAAGGCTATAATACGAAGACCTAAATCGGGGTTAGTCATCTGTGAACCAGACCAGTTGCTCTAGGAGTCAACAGCTCGTGAAAGGAATCTGGGTATTATTTATAGAAGGATTGTTAAGTTGAGGAACGTACTTGGATTGAACGTTTATATGTCAAAGTACGAGAAGAGGTGCGCGGGGTATACAGCTAAGCAGCTCAGGGGATTGGCGAAACTCAAAGTTTAATTGTTAAATTAAATAAATTATTTAATGGACTTTAATATAATTTATTTAATAAACTTAAAATAATTTATCTTATAAACTTTTAATAAGTTTATTTTATAAATCTAAATTAGTTTATTTATATAAGTTATATTTAAGTTTATTTTATAAACTAATTTAATTACAATTTTAACTTAAATAGAAAAAGAAAAAAAAGAAAATGAAAACGAAACAAAAAAAAAGAGAAAAAGAAAAAGAAAATAGAAAAAGAAAACAAAAAAAAGAAATAGAAAAAGAAAAAGAAAATAGAAAAATGAAAAAAAAAGGAAAAAAAAAGGAAAAGGAAAGGTAACCTTGTGTCGCCACACAGGTTATAAGTTTTTTTTGGTTTTTTGTCAAGTACTTAACATATACTTGTACCTCTCCCTGTCGCCATAGAGCTCCTCAATTCTCAGCCACAAAATTATTGGATAAAGTCTACACTTTGCAGCAGAAGATAATGAGCCATTCATTCTTAATTATTTACTGTTCATCTTCTCTCCCAAAAGAGAAGTGAAAACGGCAGCATTGATTTATAGAGAAGCTCAAGCTATTCGTTTATCCGTTTAACTTCTCACCGAAGTAACGTTATAATGCCCGATTTAACTCTTGTATATTCTTAGGGGCATTAAAATCGTTACCCGTTAATTAAATCCTAGTACAAACAAAAGCTAGATTATTATATAGGATTTGATTTGTAAATCTTTGTAGTAGCTAAGAACTTTATTGTTCTTAGATTGTAGCCGGTTAATTTATTTACCGGAGTGTAGCAACACCCTCGAGGATTTATATACGAATATATATTTCCCCGAATATCTTGTGTTCCTCGTTTTTATCATTCCAAACACTATTCCTCTCAAGAACACGAAACCACTAACCGATCACTAAATATTTTATCCGCTAAAGATTCGAAAGAATTTTTAATTTAGTGATTATCGCATTCAACCCCCCCTTCTACGATAATTCGGGACCTAACAATTGGTATCAGAGCAGACTCATTGATATACAAATCAGGATCCTTAAAAATAATTTATTTTATTAAATTTTCATTTACATAAATTTATTTTGTAAATTTTATTTAGAAAATTTATTTTATAAATTTAATTTAAATAAGTTTATTATATAAACTTAATTTAAATAAATTTATTTTATAAATTTAACTACATTAATTTACTACTTAAATTTTAGTAAATAAAATTTGTTAATTTAAATTTATTTTACTTTTCCGATCAATTAAGCCTACCAGTTTTGTTAGCTACCATGTTGTTTTGTTAAGTCCAGACTTAAATTCGAGAGATTTGGCAGCTAAGTTGAGTTGATTATTTGTAGCTTCCATCTCCTGCATTTGCAAATGGTACACGCGCTGAATCAGTTGTTGCCACGCACGGAGCATGCATTACACGCGGCACCTGGAGCCTAGAAGCCAGCATGCGCTTACAAGCAGCTCATACGTGCAGAAAATCTGTTGCACGCGCTGAGGCTAAAACAGGTATACGCGTCTTTCATTTGCTGAACAGCTATACACAGGTAGTCGCCTCTCAATTGTTTTTGTCTCCACACAAAGAATGTACAGCTTGTACGTCCCCATAGAAACACAGCAGAATTAATCTAAGGCAGCTTGTTGTTTTGTTGTCGCCACACATAGAACCTTCGCCACAGCCGGAGTCGCCACAGGGGAAAATATTTACTGCCTTCATCCTAGTCGCCATACAGTATTGTCGCCATAGAAGAATGAGAAAAGAAACTGTGTGGTTCACCCTGTAGTCGCCACAGATGACTTAGTTTTTTTTTTTGAACATACAAAGAGGTGCACACTGAGTCGCCATAGAACACTTAATAATTTTTGTTACCCCATAATTTTTTATTTCTGATTTATTTATTTTTCCATTAAATTTAAAATTCTTAAATTTAAATTTTTCTTAAATACTAATTTACATTTTATTTAATTTTCAAGAAAATTCGAAATTCTTGAAAATTAAATTTTATGTGAATATTTATTTTTGATTAATTTATTTTCTAAGAAAATTAAAATATTAGAAATTTAAATTTTTATTAAATATTAAATTAAGGGTACTCAAGAATTGGTAGTCTCAGGATTCCTCCGGGCTTTTAAAGTGGATTTTAATCTTTTGAAAAAAACGAAGACCATGTGCTATTCAGACGGAAAATTCCCGAACACGGAAATTATTAGATAATGGTTTTCTTACTCCAATGAAATTGATTTCAAGACCTACAGACGAAAATTGTGGAACTTCCTCAAAGGCTTACTCCATAGGATACCACTGGGTTTTCAGACGCAGGGAATGAGTGACATTTCTACGGGTACAATTTTTATCGGAGATTTTAAGACAACTCTATGATTCCAGATTATACATTCACACAGTGGTTTGTATCAATGCTATATTTATCCGGGAATCAATAAGATCATACAGGCAGGAATTGTGGAGGTCAGAGAGAACAGGAATTGTGGAGGTCAGAGAGAATAGTGGGGACAAACAAATATCTCAGTTACATGCATTAAAGTTGGAACCTCAGGACAGAATGTAAGAGTTACTGATAGCTGAATCGGAAGAAGCTCAAGTAGAAGTACTTGAGGGACTGGACGTCAAGGCAGTGTTTTACATGTCAGGGAAGTTTAGTCACATCAGATTCACAAGGAGTACATAAGCTACATCCGAGGATCAAGCCTATCTAATCTGAAGCAGAGATTCTTACAGATTCAGTTCAAGAGGTGATTACAAGACTGAGAATGGGACAAATACAAGATTTAATAGCTACAGTTATGACAAGACATATGTGTCAAGTAACTATCAGGGGTTTTGCTACAACAGAATAAGAAGCTTGATAAACAAGGATGAGTAGGGATTCAGTTGAAGAGTTGAGACAAAGGTGGAATGTTTTCTTAGGGAAGCATCCAGTCAAAACTTATAGTTGCACGGGAAAGAGTTGGGACTGATCAGATGACGAGAATCATGAATATCTTGCTTTCATAGCAATCTCTGAAGGTGATCCAACTCACATATCTCAAGTTTCAATTTCTTGAACCACTGCAATATTATATTTTCAATATTCAATGTATGATAAGATTATATTGTTTAAATATTTAACACTCGCACAAGCATGATAGCATCACGCATAGATAATGATGTACTAGTTCACTGGAATATTCTGGTAACTAGGATTGATGTTTAACTTGTGCATGTTACTTTAGATGATCTTAAATATATGTTAGAATATTTATTGAACATGATTAATTACTTTAGTGATGTATATGTTTTTCCAGCATATAAGACCTTTGTCTATGCTTATCTTCTGTATCTTGTTATAATATAATTTGCTCAGTAAATCTGAATTATTTGTTAAGATGTATTAATTTATAATTGGATTGAGATAGCTAGATGAGATTCATCTACAGGATTGGACTAGATAGAATTAGTGATTTATTTGTTAATTCTGTCTGTTCCATATCATGCCTGTCTTGCTTAATTCTTATGTGTAATGTTTCTGAATGAATGCCATGTAATCTTAATACAATGCTTGCTTATTTCAATGCCATAAATGCATCTCTTAGTACTTGCATTAATTGTAGAAAGCATGTTTAGGATTACAATAGGGCAAAGACTGCTAGTCCTCCTTATGTAAGGTTGGAACCATTTTTCCCTTAACATAGAGACAAATATGTTAAGGGTATTAAAATGGAGAAAATGGTCAGTCAAAGATAAGAATTAGCATGATAAGGCTGCAGCTGTTGTTATCTATGTTTATAATAAAATCTCTAATCCATCTGGATCCAAACTGATAAGTTGGGTACTAAGAACTGTTAATCCATTTGTGAGTGCAGGATATAACAGGTTAATTGATTCATATGTATTCTTGGTAATTCATACACAAGGCATATGATCAAAGAAAGAGCCTCACAATCAAATGTGATCAACAAAAGCTATTCCGTCAATAATCTTTGGAGATGACAACAAAGGTTTTCATTACGGGACAAGCTATAAAGAAAAAAGGATGTCATCATGGATTCAACAATTGCTATCACTGATAACAACTAATCATTGGAGTCATTGATAACAGTTCTGCATCAAAGGACAAAATGTCAATTCAATGAAGGATTAGTGTCTCATCTGAAGCAGGAAGATTAAGAAGCTTGCTCTGATTAAGAGTAAGTTAGAAGCTCTCATCCTTGAACATCAACTCAAGGAACTCTTTTGTGAAAAGTAGTTACTAAGAGGACTGCCTCATCTGGAATTCAGAAGATGATAAATGTGAGGCATGTCAAAAAGGGAAGTCAAAGACAACATCACATCAAAGAGAGACATATCTTGGTGATGGTGGTTGACTACTCTTATTAAACAAAGTTGTTGTTCGTGCGTTCTCAAGATAAGACATCACAGATGGTGATTGATCATATCAGGAGATCAAACTGGAAGCAACTGTAGAGACATATTCAGCACTGGGAGCTCCGTGTCAGAATGGAGTGGTACAAAGGAAGAACTAGAACTTGATTAAAGCTACAAGGGAAATATCAAGTTAATCAAGACTTCCTATATACAAAAGGGCTGGAGCAGTCAATACAGTTTGCAACAAGTTAGATCAAGCCTTTATCTGGATGTATACATGAAGACCACTAATGAGTTAATAGCCAACAGAAGCAAATACTGGATAACCTCAAAGTGTTTGGGGAGAATGTTCTACAGTTAGGATATTTTCCATGGCTACTCAGTGAAGTTTACAACCTACAGGGCATTTGTGGTCGATTAACAGAAGATAGTTTAAAGTCTAAGTGCACAGTTCAACAACTCCATGCTCCAAGCTGTTGAAGGAGAAATTAATGGTATTGATGAGTCATATCCAAGCAGTGAAATGGCAGTGTATAATACAACT
The DNA here is from genome assembly GCF_009905375.1 of Apium graveolens. NCBI lineage: Eukaryota > Viridiplantae > Streptophyta > Magnoliopsida > Apiales > Apiaceae > Apium > Apium graveolens. The sequence goes on from NC_133648.1 coordinate 273,627,992, forward strand.
CATTATTTTAATGAAGCCAATCATCAAGGGTAAGGATTTTCAGGAAATCCCAGCAACAATATAAGGGGAGCAAAAGAAGGATCAACTAGTCAGACACAACACCACATTGAATATCAGAGGACACTAAAGAACATATCTGCTGAGACAAAGGGTTTGATGTCAATATTATTCCCAGAGTCTAGTTCTTAAGTGATCCAGATGGTGGAGTAATGATTAGCATGGCTACTGAGTAAGAATGATTATTTCTCTAGTTTTCTATCTGAGGAAGAAACTAAGAAAGTTACAAAAGCTCTGATAGATCCGGATTGATTGGGTGATTGTCAAGCAAAATGAACTCAATCAGTCAGTAAGCAGATTGTAGGGAAGCTGGTATCCAAACCAAATGACAATATTGTAATTGGTACAAGGATAACCAGAAGTCAAACTGGATGACAATGGCATTGTTACGAGGAACAAGGCCAAACTGGATGCTAGGTTATTATCAGGAAGCAGTATCTAACAGATAGCACCAGTAACGAGACTTGAGGATATTACGACATATCAGACACCTGATGCACATTACACTTGAAATTGGACTCTAGTAGATGTGTACAAGTGCACTCCTGGTTGGTGAGTCAAAAGAGGAAGTCAATGTATATCTCTTCTTCACAAGCTCACTTCAGGTTGTTATGAACTAGTATACTACTCAAGCAATCGTCAAGGACATGGTATGGCACTCTAACTGAAGTTACAGTTTAATATGAACTAGTAGAGTCGTCATATTAATAACTGTTTTATCACTAGGCACAAACATATTGTTTTAGATGTGCAGTGATATAATGATAATGTTATATGTTGGTCTACTAACAAAGACTTGTGTAAGATTATTTGCTAAGTAATTACAGAGTAGGTATGGAGGAGCATGTTGGAAAGTTGCAATTCTTTTTGGGATTACTTTAAGTAGGCCATTAGAATAATTCTTTTAGGAGCTCAAGCAAGTCAAAATAACAATTCTTTTAGGAGCACAAGTAAACCAAAAGAATGATGGCAATACAAGTAAGTTAAGGATCTTTTGAAGATGCAAAATTTGGAAGATTCTGAACATGCCAAGACTACTTACCAACAGAAACCACTAAAGCTTGATCAGTGCAACTCAGGAATAATGATAAGCTATAGAGGTATTACAAGCTCACTCTTTTACTCAAATGCTAATAGACAACATGTAATGTTTTCAAGATGCCAATGTGCAAGGTTCCAAGTGGATCCTAGATAATCCAATCTTATAGCTATTAACAATATTATTAGATATCTTAAGGGACTATCAACTCTTGGAGTAAAGTACCCTAAAGATATGGTGCTTAACATGTTTGGCTATATAGATACAGATTATGCAGATTGTAAGAAAGACAGGAGAAGCATCTCTGAAGCTGTCAACCTAAGTGACAAGAGAAGCATCTCAGGAAGTTGTCAACTTCGTGGAAGAAGATTGATTTCTTTTTATGATAAGAAACAACCTCAAATCCAACAACTCTGTGAACACTCTATATCAAGGCACCTTCATACCAGGTATCATCACTTTAGAGAGCATGTCACTTTAGTCAAAGAGTTACTGATAGAAACATTTATTAAATCACTTGATAAAGTTAATTTTTCAAGACTGGTTTGTAAGTGTGGGATATTATTCATTGAATATTAGTTGGAAATCCCATCTGTACGGAATTCTTCATATAATTTCACAAGTATTAAATCTTCAATATCTAATGGACTTGTGAATTTATCAGTAATCCAGTATCTCGTACTTAGTGCTACTATCTTGATTATCATGATTACAATGTCAGATACATGTGTGGTAATTAAATATTATAGCATTAAGTTTGAATTTTATTTTAATTGATTTAAATTATGACTGTAGACAATTCTATTCCATATCAGTCTCATAATTTGAATTGTATTAAAATAATATGCAACATAGTTATTTGTATCTTATATGAATAATTATGATACTTTTAGTATTAGTGATATTATTTAGAAGTTTTGTTCTAAGTAATCAATGCTTATTTCTAAAATCACTAATATTGAAAGTTGAAGTATTTTCTAAGTTATGTGTATAAAACTTTCAATATTTTATATGCTTAGAAAGTATTTCTAAAATTACTAATTATCCAAAGAGTGATTACAATGTGTACAACTCATATATTCTATTGGTGATTATTCAAGGGTAATTATAAATATTTAAGTTCTAGTATCTAACTCATAGATATATTTATTTATTTAGTATTTATTTTGGGTAGTTTGGATTATGGAAATTGAAGCAATTCAATAATTTTATTTGCTCCATAATTCAAACTAACTTAAAATAAATAAGCAGCATGATTGATTATAACTAAATTTGTCAACAATTGATATCTAGTATATTGATTGTAACTTGTGTGTTATAAGTTAATTATGAGATTTTGGTTTTAGTGAATTTAGTAATATTTACATCTCAAGAATTCACTGAAATCAAAATTAGGATTGTAGCATGATTAGTTGAGTGCTAATTCTTGACTTATGTCAGTCAATGATACTTAGTTAAGAGTTTAAACTATGAACTAATTATGAAGTATTGGTATTTATGACATTACTTAGAAATCCTCTAAGCAATCAATGTTTATCCTCAGTCACTTATACTAATATAAAAAGTGTAAAAATATCTCTTAAAGTACAACTATGGTCAATGAGAATTTTGCTTTATTAGAAGTAACCATATGTTGTTCACCTAGAATAATTTTTATACTTATTTGCAAATTCCTAAACACTTTGATAATAGATGCAATACTCAATGGATCAAAGTATATGGAACTTAGAATATTTTTCTAAGATTGCAAACAAGTCAATGTTGGTTAATGTTGCTTTATTTATCGAACCAATATTGTTTGAGATATTACAGTTGTTAGAAGTTAACAATTATACGATATATGAAATTGAATGCTAATATCTTTTTGATAGATAATTGGTATTTAATTCATCGATATCTTATTTTAATATTTATTGAAATAGGATGCAACATAATTATTGGTATCCAAAGTACTTGACAAGTATCAAACAATGATATATTGTTAATATTTTGTTGCAGATAATTGTGAGATTTTAAGTTCTAGTGAATTTATATATTTTGCTATATCTGAAAGATTCACTATAATTTGAAATTAGCAGCATTGTCAGTCTTATTAAGATTATTTATCAATAAACAATTTTGTTGATTATAATCTTATAAAGATAGATTATGGAGCTTTTGACGTGATAGAAAATTTCTTAGACTTTACCCTAAGTGATCAATGCTTTTACAAAAACTCATTCATATTAAAAGACAAGATCTTTCTTTCTCTTCTTAATACTGCTAGGTCATCAGTCTGTGTCTTATCAAATCACTTATCTTTTTAGGCATAAAAACAGACTTGTGCACTCGAACAGTTTTAGGAGAAAATCAAACTTCTTTCTACATTAGTGATTGCTTATTTTATTAAAATCTTTTGAAATCACTATTGTACATCATTTCTCTTAAAAGATTAAATGCATAATTTTCATTCTTATAGATATTAAGTGCATTTTATCTCTACATTGCCATATGTTCTGTTATGCAGGTTCAGCCTCCAATGGCATTCTTTCATTTGATAGTCATGAGGTTGAAAACCCACAACTTCTATCCCAGACTGTAAAGACAAACACAGAAACAAAACCAACCAAAACTCTCTTACCACTAAAATGAAGTATGAATGAGCGTGAGGGAGAAAGTGCCTTAGTGCACCATATAAGGAAGGTTCTGAAGTCAACCCAGCAGCTCTGTCTCCTACAAAGTTGAAATTTACCAAAACTGAGACAACTGCTAGCTCCCATACATCTTCTCAAAAAGATGTAATGGCTAAAAAGGCACTAAAACAGTTACTAGATTCATCCTCTCAACAGGGTGCGTCTATTGAAATTCGCCTGTCGGCCAGGGTATCCGATGTAGTGTCACCACCTCAAACATAAACAATTCTTGATGCATAAGGATAGGTTACACACATAAAGGATGAGTTGACAGAAATAAGAGTTTCGGCCATTTTACGGTCAGATTCAAATGTTCAAGGTCCTTTAATGGACCAATTGCCTTTACAGGTGTTAGGAGATGATATTGATCCAATAGCCATATGTCAGTGGTCAGTGTCTACCTCCCCAGGACTAATAAACCTGGATGCATCTGCGGATAGTGGATCTGACATAGGTGCAGATCGGCAACTTGTTGACAATGATTCAGATATTACCTGATGAGTCACAAGGAAATGTCTTCACAGACATTAGAAGGCAACTTTGATCTTTATGCTAAATTCTGTGGATCATTATTTACCTTCCCAGAGTTCAAATCTGGAACCCTAAAAGGGAAACTAGCAACTTGTAGATTATGACTCAGATTCATCTGACGAGTCTAACAAGGATGGGGATTTGTGAACTCCCATTGCACCACATGTGACCTCCTTAAGGATGGCTAAGGTGATTTTCCTTGTAGGTATTGCTGGATTTTGGAGCTATGAGAGGAGTGATACACTTGTGAGAATGAGTGTAAACACGAGTGGAGAGAAGAGTGAAACACTTATGTGGTACACGAAACAGAATCACACACTCACAGTGAGGAAGAAAGACAGAAACACCATAACCCATTCCCTATCCATAAACATGGTTCGTGATACTTCGGGTCTCGATTCTGTTTATGATTGGAACTTAACTCTTAGGAACCTAACATTTAAAGATTGGTTTAGAATACTTCGGGACCTTTGGGAGCTCACAATTGGTAACACTTGGTGATCTCACATTTGGGAGGTATAAGGAGTTGGGAAGATTGGTGAACATGATGATCAACAGTGAAGTCATTCTTGCAGCATTTAAAAGGACATGGTTGATCATACTCTGACTTGTTATTTCTTTTCCAACCAAGTAACACATGAGAACTCTTTCAGACAATAGCATACATTCCTTCTCTAAGGGGGAGATAAAAGCTTATATATAATAGTTTGGAGGATTCCTCAACTAAGGGGGATAAATAGTAGGGAGGAGGAAAACGGTAAAGCACATGTACATCACACAACATCAGAAGAAGTGGTTTGGTTCATCACAATTCTTCATAAGGGGAGAAGCTGTTTTCCAAAAGGGGAGTACCATTAGTTCTTATCTGCGGATCCTATTGTACGGGAGAGGTAGTAGACGAAGGTGATCTCCTTTAAGCAGTTGATTCTCATAGGGAGAGAAGCAAGAGAGATATGCACTTCTCAACAGGAAATGTGGTTGTACAAAAGAAGTTGTTGATGATTACTTCAAGACTGAGAAGTATTATCTAGCAGAGATTTGAAGAAACAAGGAAATAAAGATGAAACTACTTGAAGATTAGTTCAGTGCTAGAGGAACAAACATCTTTCATTTCAGTTACTCAAGAAATCTGAAAATGCGGTATTTGATCCAGAAAACTAGTAGCATTATTTACAAGTCCTGGTACATTACTTTTTCTAGTTATTAGTTGAGTTATCCTCTCTATTTAATTTTTTTGTTAAGTTTAACAATCAAATAGAGGGAGATTGTTGGTGAGACTGCGTAGCTGTATGAACAGTTACGTGATAACTCAACATGATAACAACACTAGAACAGGACAGGTTAATAATACTACGTCTACACAAGAAATCAGGAAGAATGAAGACAAGGCAAATACAAAGAATCAGAAGATTAGAAGAAAGCCTGAAGTATGTCAACACATTACTGAAGGAAGTTCATTAATATGATCATGCCTCAGTGAAGAACAAAGGTTAAAGACTTTCAGGGTTTCAGAAATGTTGAAGATTCAGTATACAAGTGCTACCGGAAGATTTCAGTGTATTGGCATTGATTGAAGATAGACAGTGTTCGAAGCATAGGAATCTGAAGATTTGATGACAGGGTATAGATAGAGGTTAATGAAGATGTTGTCAAAGTACTAGAAAGGATTCCAGTAAAAGTACAGTTGTTTATTGACAGTCAGTGTCTGAAGCAATAAAGTTGAGGCAAGCTTAACAATGTAATCAAGGCTATAATAAGAAGACCTGAATCGGGGTTAGTCATCTGTGAACCAGACCAGTTGCACTAGGCATCAACAGCTCGTGAAAGGAATCTGGGTATTATTTATAGAAGGATTGTTAAGTTGAGGAACGTACTTGGATTGAACGTTTATATGTTAAAGTACAAGAAGAGGTGCGTGGTGTAACACCCCCAAATCCGGGGTCGGGGATCCGGGTTGTCACGAGTTCCATTTCCCTTAATAACACCCAATCTTAATAAACAATCAACTACTCCATACTGTGACCCCACAATAAACACACACACCACAAGTCATAGTCTCAGAGATGAATATCCAAAAATAACACGAGTCATTTTATTCCACAATTATTTGCCATTACACCTTAAAAGGGTTTCTGAATAAATTTACATTTTCCTTGCCATTATTACAATTCATAAATATACATAAGTCTGGTACATCAAAAGTTGAAAGCCTAGCTTATTGGTAGATCCTACCTCAGCTACAACGGCATCAACGCCTACAGGAAACTGCGGAACGTTTCCTATTCGCTCGCGAATTGGGAGCTTGATCCTGTTCATCTTGTCTATCTGTTGTTGTGTGATGAAAGAAGAAAGCAAGGGTGAGCAACACGCCCACCGAAATAATATGTATAATAAATTAATAATATATGAGCATTCTCATAGTACTCATGAAAGTCTTGGTCAAGAAGAAATGAACCAAGTTGATATCTTAACGCGACAAGTCACAAAATATTTAGTATATATATACTACTCAAAATCTTTGAAATCCTCTGACATGTATAATGTACACAGAGTTCCAGTTTATAACTGTATAAAAATATCGCTGCAAGGTGATCTCATATATCTAACCTTGTCTCAACGTTTTTCTGAAAATCTTTATCATGCATAAGAAAATCATTAACTAGATATAAGTTGAAAAGATGAAGTTGCAAGATACTCCAATATACTTATATCTTTTCCGAATACTACTTGAACAACCACCGTTCAAGTTATAATTAGTTTTGAAAGTTCATCACATAGATGAGAATACAAGATAAGACTTGAATAGATTCAATCTTTGAAATATTATTGAATGAAATGAAGTTACGAGTTACTTCATTAAGTCCCGATATATATATATCCATATATATATCTCTCATACATTTCCTGAAAACCTCTGTCATGTAAAGTATGAACAGAGTTGCAATATCCAATGAATTTTGAAAAGAAAAGAATTTTGGCATAAACCCGATATCTTGTTGATCAGGCAAAGACACCAATAAGTAACCTTTTCTACTGTAAATGGATGAATTCCTCGCCGGTCATCACCCAGGCCGTATTAGGACCTCGCGCTAGACCGTTACCCGGCCACTCACGCGTGGATGGACTGTCACCCAGCCTCTTACACCTTCATAGACCGTACCCCGGCCTGTCGCTTATGCCGACTCAATTAGATGGACTTGCTTCCCGAATATTGGGCAAGTAATCAAATTGTTTTCTCAAAACAGCAACCTCGTTGCGAATATAAAATACACCACAGAGCCGGATCCCTAAGATTTTTGAGCGAATATTCAAGTCTCCTTCGAAAGGAAGATCTTAAATCTGTAAACGAGTTTTTGGGATCCGCTCTAACTTTTAAAATCATTTTGAAGACTCGAAAACATTTTTAAGAATGTTTGGAGTAATGCTGATTTAATAAAATAAATCTGTCCCAATATATTAGAAAATATCTGAATATTATTATTTAAATAATATTCCTCTAAGGATAATCCTTATAAAAATAATTGAAGTAAAAGTTTTAAAACTCATACTTGAAATGAATAATAAATAACCAAAGATATACTTATACGAAAGTACGATCTTTATTTGAATAATCGAAAATGAGTTTGATTATCGAAATATTATTCTTTAATAAAGTACGATCTTACATGAAATGAAAAGGAGAGAAAAGAACGAATTGAAGAGAATCGTATATATATAAAAATATTGGCACAAAATATCTGGCTTGGAATCTACCTCTGAACTATAGAGGTTTGTCATAGGAGAACAAAACATATACGTATATATATCAACATCAAGTATTATAGCATCACATTTCACATGCCTAAATATTTTTGCTATCCCATCCATCATTCTATGGACCCATGCTCTTGTACGAGCTTATACACAATCACCTTTGAAACTCCCTCGACATCGAAATTGAATCTGGGATTTCATTCTAGACATCATCGTTATTAGAATTCTATGCTTGCACCGCAACCTTCCTCGTATAGTAATACGACTCTCTATTGATAAAAAGGAATAAGTATTCAATAGGTAGATAATCGACTTAATTAGCCTATCAATGATAACTTATACACCACCACGACTCGATTAGTGGTACTTAATCTCAACATTCATTACCATACAACTCTCACGGTTGTAATCGGCTCATTATTCAAAGAATCGTTGATGCATTACTATAGTCCACCACGGACCTACGGTAGTCATTCGTTTTCCTTGGAATCTTAATAGCTAACCATACGGAGTCCATACCTGTCGTATCGAATTCTTCTAAGGAGTTAACATAATCACCATTCATAATTCATGAAGAACACTCCAGCTCCTGACGTACTTTCATGACATGAAGCAGATAAAACTGCAGAAGAGTTTCAATCAAAGCAATGATAGCAGGTTAATACCATTATTAACCATATGTCTTTATTGGGAGACATGCATCTCAAAGGTTCATTTAGTCATTTTGTAACATGGTCCTGGCTTATCTCAAGATAGTACCTTCTAAGATAGATAGCCCGCTCATGGTGATTACACGAATTAAACATTTACCAAACTACTATTACGGTTGGGTATTGCAAAGTCATCAGAAGGAATGTCAATCTTCCAAACCATAATACAACCTTCACGGCTTCAACCATCATCACTGTATTCCTCTGGAATGAGCGCCTATAATTATCCTCTTACATTTAAAGTGTCGGCCACCTCTTTGGCCTTTCCTGATAGTAAAATTTCCTTACAATCAATGTCATTTTAACCACCTCCAACTAAATTTTCTACCTCATTTCAATCACTGCTTATGTGAAAATGCTTTTCTTAAGTCCTGGTGAGAAAAGAAAAAAAAATCACCATTTTTTCATAAGTTATTTCCTTAGTCTTTAGATGTGAACATTGTCACGATCGACTCTCGATCATACTTAGGACGTCTCTTATCTTGGGTCCTTCTCGTTTTCACCAATCTCGACCTTCATTGGGTCGATCTATACTTCTTATGGTTTTACACGTGCCCACCTGGCATTATTATAATTACGCCATTTTTCCTTTATCAAATTTCTATTCTTGAGAACTTCGAATAATATCTTTCTCCTTATAAAACCTCTAAGGTTATCCTTGAATCGTTCCTCCTGTATTCCCTAGATACAGGGCATATCAAAATACCATTTACTAATACTAGAACCATTGTCTATTTACTTCTGAAAAATTTCTCTACTGATCTTTAAAGGTTGTTGTTACTTTAGTCCTTCATTACATACTACCCAAACTCATAATGTCCCTATTAAGGGTGAAATGCCAACCTTTATGCATTCCCCTAGGGTTCATCTCAAGTTATCGAAGTTATATCCTTAATTCCACCTTTAAAAAGGTACTTGCATCCTTCCATGGATAAATCAAGTCATATATCCTTGATAGATTATCTTATTTAATCATTCCCACCTCGATAGTCTATACCTATCTTATTCAATCATTCCCACCTCGATAGTCTATACCAATTTCATGATAGCATCCTTATTCAAAATAAGTTCAATCCATATGGCCTCCAAAAGATAACAACGGTTATCCACTTTTCTTGCCTGATTAGGTAATGATAACAGGGATGTTCTAGAAGATATTGGTCGTGTTCAACGTGAACTTCTCCTTAATAAATCCTTATTTACTTTTGTTGTTTATCTCAACAGTCATCTCAATGTTGGGATATCTTTCATACCTGGCGTCTCCCTTTCTGGGTATCATGCCCCCGGTCTTACACTTCACTTTCTTGAAGGTCATTTCCTTCATCCAATTTTCCTAATTTCTTACTTTCTCGCCTCCTCAGTCTATCCGCGTCTCCTTGTTTATCCTTCGGACTATCTCAAGGTTTCCTCGAATCCTCCCAACTTAAAGGGGATAAAATATATGTATCTTTCATGCCTTCATCCATCAGCTTTAACTCATGGTGAGTCACTCTCATCCTGACGATTACATACTTTTCTATTTCTATTGCTACGAGTCTTTAGGGTTTCCTCACATCTAATTCCCTTATCATTCCTCCAACTCTATTACCTTTATATTCCTTTCCACTTCAGTTTCTTTTTATTTTCTTTTCTATTACAATCATTTCATGAACCCACTACTCATTGACTTCAAACATTACGTCGTTCTGGGATTATTGTCATCAGAACGAATCTTGACAACTTTTACAACTTAGCTTCATAATTCATCATACTTGTCCGCCTTTGTTCTGGCTCTAAAGCTTTTATAGTATCTCCATAATCTTGGGAATTACTTTCTCGAAAACAATTGACTGAACTTTAATCAGTTTATCATAACCTCTGGCTCCGTGCCTTTCTTGGTCTTTCACCAGCGGGTGGCCTCTCTCTTAGGAAGGTAAGTGACAAAAACAGTCTTTTGTGATTCGTCCATCATTTAGAATCTTAAAGGATTCCTATATTTCCTTTAGCTAGGCTTTTACCTCGACTGGGTCAACCTGTTCCTTGGAACTCTGAGAGCTTAGCGACTTAAAGGTCCTGAAAGAATTTCCCACTACAATGTTTCCTCAGGGTGGTGGTTGGGGATAATAGTCTTAAGTTCTGTCTAGAAAGGTCCATAAATTGTCATACAGGAGTACCGTCTCGGGTCTCCTTTCCTTACTCGACTTCTGTTTCCTTAGTCTGAACGTTCCCTCCTCCTCCCTATAATTGGGATCATCCTACATGTTTTAAATCCTTATTTTCCACTTCATTATGTTATGGGTTCCTTCTATCTTGATGGCGACCTCCCTGACTATCACGTTCAGGGTTTGCTATAAATCTTATTCCTCAAACTAGCTTTCATCTAAGATCTCATCTTTAAGCTCTTGAACATTTGGAACCCAAATTCTGTAGGAATACCTCATTATTCCCTTATCATCTTTCTCGGTATTAATCTCTTATCTATTTGTTGGCTCTTTACCTTCATTCATCACTTTTTCTGGCACAATATGTTCTTTTCCAATAATTCGGGTTGTATTGCAATCTCAAACAGCTTTTCGGTATCGGCTCCGGTTACCTTCACTTCTATTTCCATTTTCTCAAAATCTCTTATAAACTCTCCCAAAGACATTATCATCTTGAGTCTCTCCTTTTTACTAAGGGCATCAGCCACCACATTGGCTTTTCCCGAATGATAAAGAATCTCCCAATCATAATTCTTGATTAGCTCTAACCACCTCTTCTGGCGCATGTTGAGCTCTTTCTGCGTGAAAATGCACTAGAGCACTTATGGCTTGTGTAAATCTCGCACTTCTCTCCATACAAGCAGTGCCTCCAATCTTTAGGGCAAAACTATTGCCACGAGCCCAAGCTCATGGGTGGGGATAATGAATTTTATATTCCCTTAATTGTCTTGACGCGTACGCGATTACCTTGTTGTACTATATAAGAGCACCCTAATTCCTTATGCGAAGTGTCAATACAGTTCACAAAATCTCCTTTTTCCATCCTCCAATGCCAACATAGGAGCCATCACCAACCTTTGCTTTAGTTCTTAGAAGCTTTTCTCGCATTTCTCTATCCATTCAAACTTCTCAGTCTTACGAGTAAGCCGCGTTAAAGGGGCTACTATCTTTGCAAACTTGAATGAACCTCCGGTAGTGACCGGCCAATCCTACCTCTGGTAGTTTCCCTAACCATGGTCATCAATTCCTCAGTGGTCCTTTATTCATTCTTGTCAGGATCCTCCACCGGATCCTCCTCAGCAACAATCCCTTCTAGGATAACATCCTCAACCGCTACATCCTCAATATGAACATCATCCGGTCCTGCGTTAGGAAGCTCTATCGGATCCACAATCCGATCTCCAATTAGTAATAAAACATCATCGCGTTGTTACTCCTCAAACTCAGGGTTCGGAGTCCCGCTACCATATACAATAACGAACTACCCTTCTATCACAATATTTATAAGGGTTCCCATAAGGGTTTTAACTGTCAGTACTACGTTAGGTAGTCCGACTATGAACTTGGCAAGAGTCCTTATTATCTTAGTGAACTTATTATTTAACGTCACATCATCTCTGAGGTTTATTATGCTTAGCTCTGATACCATTTCTATAACACCCCCAAATCCGGGGTCGGGGATCCGGGTTGTCACGAGTTCCATTTCCCTTAATAACACCCAATCTAAATAAACAATCAACTACTACGTACTGTGACCCCACAATAAACACACACACCACAAGTTATAGTCCCAGAGATGAATATCCAAAAATAAAATGAGTCATTTTATTCCACAATTATTTGCCATTACACCTTAAAAGGGTTTCTGAATAAATTTACATTTTCCTTGCCATTATTACAATTCATAAATATACATAAGTCTGGTACATCAAAAGTTGAAAGCCTAGCCTATTGGTAGATCCTACCTCAGCTACAACGGCATCAACGCCTACAGGAAACTGCGGAACGTTTCCTATTCGCTCGCGAATTGGGAGCTTGATCTTGTTCATCTTGTCTATCTGTTGTTGTGTGATGAAAGAAGAAAGCAAGGGTGAGCAACACGCCCACCGAAATAATATGTATAATAATTAACAATCTATGAGCATTCTCATAGTACTCATGAAAGTCTTGGTCAAGAAGAAATGAACCAAGTTAAAATCTTAACGCGACAAGTCGCAAAATATTTAGTATATATATACATATATACTACTCAAAATCTTTGAAATCCTCTGACATGTATAATGTACACAGAGTTCCAGTTTATAACTGTATAAAAATATCGTTGCAAGGTGATCTCATATATCTAACCTTGTCTCAACGTTTTTCTGAAAATCTTTGTCATGCATAAGAAAATCATTAACTAGATATAAGTTGAAAAGATGAAGTTGCAAGATACTCCAATATACTTATATCTTTTCCGAATACTACTTGAACTACCACCGTTCAAGTTATAATTAGTTTCAAAAGTTCATCACATAGATGAGAATACAAGATAAGACTTGAATAGATTCAATCTTTGAAATATTATTGAATGAAATGAAGTTATGAGTTACTTCATTAAGTCCCGATATATATATATCCATATATATATATCTCATACATTTCTCGAAAACCTCTGTCATATAAAGTATGAACAGAGTTGCAATATCCAATGAATTTTGGAAAAAAAAAGAATTTTGGCATAAACCCGATATCTTGCTGATCAGGCAAATATACCAATAAGTAACATTTTCTACTGTAGATGGATGAATTCCTCGCCGGTCATCACCCAGGCCGCATTAGGACCTCGTGCTAGACCATTACCCGGCCACTCACGCGTGGATGGACTGTCACCCAGCCTCTTACACCTTCATAGACCGTACCCCGGCCTGTCGCTTATGCCGACTCAATTAGATGGACTTACTTCCCGAATATTGGGCAAGTAATCAAATTGTTTTCTCAAAACAGCAACCTCGTTGCGAATATAAAATACACCACAGAGCCGGATCCCTAAGATTTTTGAGCGAATATTCAAGTCTCCTTCGAAAGGAAGATCTTAAATCTGGAAACGAGTTTTTGGGATCCGCTTTAACTTTTAAAATCATTTTGAAGACTCGAAAACATTTTTAAGAATGTTTGGAGTAATGCTGATTTAATAAAATAAATCAGTCCCAATATATTAGAAAATATCTGAATATTATTATTTAAATAATATTCCCATAAGGATAATCCTTATAAAAATAATTGAAGTAAAAGTTTTAAAACTCATACTTGAAATGAATAATAAATAACCATAGATATACTTATACGAAAGTACGATCTTTATTTAAATAATCGAAAATGAGTTTGATTATCGAAACATTATTCTTTAATATAATAAAGAATATTATTTAATAAATTCAAAATAATATTTATTAAATAAAATAAACGGAGTCATAAGTCCTCGAATGAAAATTCAAAATAATATTCATTAAATAAAATAAACGGAGTCATAAGTTCTCGAATAAATATTCAAAATAATATTCATTAAATAAAATAAACGGAGTCATAGTTCCTCGAATGAATATTCAAAATAATATTCATTAAATAAAATAAACGGAGTCATAGGTCCTTGAATGAATATTCAAAATAATATTCATTAAATAAAATAAAGTTATCGAATAAATCTTATTCGATTAATAGTTTTGAAAACTATATCTATATATATATATATATATTATACTCGGGAACATCGACTCCCGGTTTAGCAATATGTTCACCTTTGGGTCCCCTATACTAAGGGTATACGCAACTACTGCTTATCTCTAGCATAGGTATTATGCAACTTATAAGCATTGAATCAATAATTAGATATCAAGATTACGAAACAAGCATGCATATAAATATCATATCACATGCTCCAATATATCGCAAGATTTGCTAATAACAATCATGCACTTATCACAAGATAATGCATATACATATATACATCACAATAACAGTATAACGGGTAGAAAACTTGCCTGAGTGTTCCCGGATAGACTTAAGCTTAGAGTGGGTCCGATAACCTATGAACAATAACATACGTCGGAATTAAACTCCGGTCGCTTAAGAAACTAGACTTTAACCAATTGAACCTTAACGTTCTCTTATGGTCACTTCTACGCTTAACGAATCACATAAGTCGTTCGAGTACCCTTTGCTCCACCATTTTTAATAAATTAACCATTAAGAATTTTAAGGCGATTCTTTTGCGAGTACTCTACCAACTGCCTAATCCACTTTACATAATTGATTCATACTCCATTTAAGGACCTTAACCAAGGTTTCAAAGTAAGGCGAGAGGTTACTTAAAACGGTCGTTTCTCCTAAACCGTACATCGGATTCAAGCGAACCACATATCAAAACGAAGCTCGTAACATGAACTATCTAATCATGGCAATGGTCAAAACCTAACAGTGAGTTCACGGGTCCTGATGTTAAGAACAGAACAGTGAAGGAAAATCGGGCATTATGACGTTTATGTTTACGCGATTTCCAATTTAATTAACACTCTAAATTATCATCAATTCACTCACAACCACCAATACAACAATATTCAACCATCATACTACAAACTCAGTCCCCAACTCCAAATTTTACCAATTTATCCAACCAATCAAAGACCCAATATTCAAAATCAATACAAATCCACCAAAACTACTTATAATCAAAGATCAAGCCTTAATACTAACA
Source organism: Apium graveolens (assembly GCF_009905375.1). Lineage (NCBI taxonomy): Eukaryota > Viridiplantae > Streptophyta > Magnoliopsida > Apiales > Apiaceae > Apium > Apium graveolens. The sequence continues at coordinate 273,643,447 of NC_133648.1, forward strand.
ATGCTTCAATAAAACTTAATGGAATCATAAAATCAAAGCTAGGGTTTGAAGGTGATACCTTCCTTGGTAGGTGTTAAGTTGCTAGGAATCCTTAGGGAGCCTTAATCTAACCTCCTACAAGCTTGATCTTTCCAAAGAAATCAACACAAAGTTAGGTTTTGAAGTTTCTAAAAGTCATATTGAAAGAACTGTCAAAACGAGGGTCTTACCATACTTATTTGGACGAGACTTGTGAACAAGAGTTGTAGGCTATCTCAATATCTTTCCAAAGAGCTATAGAACATACTATTTGAGTGAGTATTGAAGGAGATATAGTAGTTTGAAGTTGCTGCTCTGGTTTTGGCCGAGAGCTTTTGTTCTTGGAAAGCAAAAGTCAACTTCTAATTTGTGTTTTGTGATTTGTTTTTTCCTTGGATTGGTTGTTTTGTTTTTGTTTTGATTAATTAACCTTTTAACCATGGTAAATTTTGTGTGGTTTAGAATCAACCAACACTTCCTTTCCTTTTTGGTTATGCTTATGTCATCTGCTTATGTCATCTTGTTACACTTGTCTTCCTCTTGTTGGTGTGATGACATCATCGTCCATTAACCTCTTTGATTAACCCCTAATTACTTGGCTAATGACCGCTGATGTAATAACCCCAAAATTTTCAACTTTTTGTAACCCTTGTGAATAGTGTTTTAGCTGAATGAAGAAACTTTTCATGCCACACTATGTAGGGGTTCTGTTATGGATATTCTGGGATATTATTAGTACTCTATGAAGTATATAAGTGTATGTAAAGATCGTCAGAATCCAATTCCGAACACTTTGGTTTTTCCCGGAAATCCACAAGATACGGAGAGAATTGAGTATAAGGTAACAGGATAAAAAGGATTTAAATTAAAGGATTATAATAGAGGATCATAAAAAGGAATATAATGTATTGAGAAAGGTTAAGGGAACCTAAGTAATAAGATCCCGGGTATGATCCTTCAAACGATAAACAAGAACGAAAGTTAAGCAAACCGTATAACAGATCAGCGGTCATTAGGCAAACGATTAGGAAGTTAATCAAAGGGATTAGGGGGAATGATGTCATCCAACCAATAGAAAGAGGACAAGGAAGGGAGGATGACATCATGAGGATGACATAAGCATGACATGGGAAGGAAGGAGGTGTGGTAGCTTTGTAACCACACAATTTCAAGGGCAAGAAAGTAATTGACTAAATCAAATACAAAACAAGTCAACCAAGCCAAGTAAAAATCATTCTCATCAAAAATCAAAAGCAACCAAGGCATGAGTTCTTCATTTGCTCTCGGCTTTTAGCATTTTTAAAGGCATAGAATTTCAAAACTCAAGATCCAAGCCTCCTAAATTGGTAAGATAATTCCCTAATCATCTTCATGCTTAGTTAGGACTATATCATGAGTTTAAGCCATTAATTCTTTCTCAATCTTCTTCATTTAATCAAAGAAGAAGACAATGAATAGTGTTTTCAAGTTTTTAACTTGAACTTTTTCTTGTTTTTCTTGAAGATCCAAGCATTCTTAAGACTTCTCAAAGCTTCTTAAGGCTTCCTAGCTCCACCCACCACTTCAAGGAAGGTATACCATCTCCAAACCCTAGATTCCTATATATTATAAGATGATTTTGATTAGTGGGTTGATATTGTAGTTTGTTGTGATGATTTAGAGTTTGGGATTTGGAATGGTAGTGAAATGGAATGGTAATTGTTGTGGTTTTGATTTAAAGGAACTTAAGTATGATTAAAGTTAAGTTTAAGCATAAGTATGAATGATTAAATTGAATTGGTTGGGGTTGTTATGATGTGATAAGGATGGATGTTTGTTGTGTGTTGGATTTGAGGTTGGTTTGTGGTTGGTTTTGTATGGTTTAAAATTGGGAAATCGCGTAAACATAGTCGTCGTAACATCCGATTTTCTTTGGACTGTTTTTGTGCATAGCATTAGGACCCGAGAACCCCCTGCTAGATTATGACCACTGCCATGTTTAGATAGCTCATGTTACGAGCTTCGTTTTGATATGTAGTTCGTTCGATTCCGATGCACGGTTTAGGAGAAACGACCGTTTCAAGTAACGGCGTTTCGCGAACGAAACTTTTTCCCTCGCCTTACTTTGAAACATAGGTTAAAGACCAAAAAGGGTTAATTAATGTATGAAACATTTATGGTAAGTGTGTTAGGCAGTTGGTAAGACACTCGCGAAGGAATCGCTTTAAAACTCGTAAAGGTTAAATTATTAAAAATGGTGGAGCCGAGGGTACCCGAGTGACTTAAGCGAATCGGTGAGCACAAAACAAGCGTTAGAGTCTAAGTTAGTTAAAGTATAGATTTACAAGTGATTTTGGTTTAATTCCAACTTACTTGTTGTTTATAGGTTATCAGACTCGTCCCGAGCCTTTCTCACCCCCAAGTCGCTCAGGCAAGTATTCTATCCGTTATACTGTTATTGTGATGTATACATTTGTATATGCATGATCTTGCGATAAATGCATATTGGTTATTTAGCAAATTCTTGCGATATATTGTAGCATGTGATATGGTATATATGCATGCCTGTTTCATATTCTTGAAATATATATCTGTTGGTTCAGTTGATAATACCTATGCTAGAGGATAGCGGTAACTTGCATATACCCTTAGTATAGGGACCCAAAGGTGAAAATATTTTCTAAAACCGGGAGTCGAGGATCCCGAGTAGATTTTGTATATATGGATATGGATATATATATATATATATATTTATATATATATATGGTTATAGTTTTTCCAAACTATTAATCGAATAAGGTTTATTCGATAACTTTAAACTTTATTATTTATTGAATATTATTTGAATATTCATTCGAAGGCTTATGACTCAGTTTATATTATTTAATGAATATTATTTGAATAGTCATTTGAGGATCTATGACTCCGATTATTTGTCGAGGTATATTCTTTATTTTATTAAAGAATAAGGTGTCAATAATCAAACTTATTTTCGATTATTCAAATAAAGATAGTACTTTCATATAAGTATATCTTTGGTTATTTAATACTCGTTTCAAGTATAAGTTTTAATACTTCTACTTCAATTATTTTTATAAATATTATTCTTTATGGGAATATTATTTAAATATTAACATTCAGTCATTTTCTAAATATTCTGGGGACTGATTTACTTCATTAAATCAGTTTTACTCCAAACACTCTTTAAAGTGTTTTCGAGTCTTTAAAATGATTTTCAAAAGTTAGAGCGGATCCCAAAACTATTTTTATATTTAAGATCTTCCTTTTAAAAAGGGGATTTAAATACTCGCTCAAAATATGGGGGATCCAGCTCGGTGGTGTGTTTTATATTCGCAACAAGGTTGCTGTCTTGGTAAAAGAGTTTTTGATTACTTACCCAATATTCGGGAAGTAAAATTCTTGGAACAAGTTAATCCATTAACAGGCATCGCCTGGGAAATATCGGTGAGTTTTCCTTTCCAACTAGATACGACTTCTTGTTGGAGCCGTATCAACAAGTTTCTACTTGGGGAAAGGGGGAAACGAGCTTTACGTTTCAGAGTCATGGATTTCATCTGAACTAGGAGTGGCGTAAGTGGTCGAGTAGCGCCGGCCCAGCCTTATTATATTGGCCCAAATGGCCTGGAAGTTCCGCTAAGGCGGTCCATTCCTTAGGAGTTCAGTGTTCGGTTGACAAGTAAATCCGACAGGTTCTCCTCTACATGTAGAAAATGGTGGGGTTGTACTACTACGACTGATCATCGTAAGTGGTCTTCCTGGCACGGTAAACTCCCGTAATGAGTTCATCATCCATTTGGATAATTCTGCAACACTACCCGTAGCATTTCGATCGAAAGGCTACTAATGGGTGGTTGTCGAAGCATTGACAGGGTCAAACATTTTTATTGGTGTATCCATTGAATGAAGTATCTCGTAACTTCATCTTTTTTCAAAATATTTCAAAGATCAAATATTTTCAAGTTTTATTTGTGGTCTCATCTATGGGATGACCTCGTGGATCTTATAATACTTTGAACGGTGGTAGTTCAAGTAGCTTTATAAATGATATAAGCGTGGTGAAGTATTGGTAACTTCATTCCTTGTTTTTACTTATATCTAGTAAGTAATTATCTTACGCATGATAGAGATTCTATTAAGTATCCATTTAGATACTTATATTATTGTTATCACTATATATATTATCTTGCGAGCTGTAAGGCTCACTCTTGCTTTATTTCTTCATCACACAACAACAGTTAGGAGAGATGGCCAGACTCCAGCAGACCCAGCGCAAGCGCGTGGGAAGCGTCCCGCGTCTTCCCGATGATGTTGTAGCTGCTATAGCTGCAGAGGTAGATCCATTGTAGTTCAGACCATCTACTTTTGAGAATCAAATTATGTATAATTATAACTTGTGGCAGATAATGGCAATTAACTGTAAATTATCAAGTAATCATTTTGGGTTGTAATAATTTTAAATTGTGGATTCAAAGACTTGTACTTATTTCAATTTCATCTCTGAGACTATAACGGGTTGTGGTGTGTGTTAGTGTGGGGTCACAGCATGAGGTTATTTATTATTAATTAAGTGAAGTGATATTGTGGAAAGAAAGACCGTGACAACCCGGATCCCCGACCCCGGATCTGGGGGTGTTACAGTAATGGTATCAGAGCCAAGCGTTATAAACCTCAGAGATGATGCGTCGATATAATAACAAACTCACAAAGATAATAAGAACTCTTGCCAAGTTCATGGTCGGACTACTTAAAGTAGTGTTGACAGTTAAAACCCTTACGGGAACCCTTATAAGTATCATGATAGTAACTTAGCTCGTTTAATGTGTAGGCGCCTGAGATAGAGGACCCTGAGATGTTCGAGCGTGAGCATGATGAGGCATTGCTAGATGTTGAGGATCAGGAGGAGCCTGAGATGGAGGAGGATGAGGAGGACCCCTCAGAGGAGCCTGAGACGGAGGTCATTGCTGTTTCAGATGAGGAGGACCCCTCAGAGGAGTCAGAGACAGAGGTTATTCCTATTCCAGATGAGGAGGACCCGGATGAGGTCCCAGTAGCTGAGGAGCGTGTTGGACCTATGGTAGTGTATGCTGGTATCCCTTTACCCACACTTCCGGTGGTCAGAGCCCCTACCCCTCCACCACTATCTTGGATTCCTGATGATGACAGCTCAGAGACCCATACTTCCGAGCCTAGGCAGACCGAGGAGGCACCCTCAGCGGCTCCGGATTCACCACCCCTTGACCCTGCCCACAGGTAGTCTTCGTTAGCTCATGGATATGTTCAGGATGTATTGAGGACCCGAGTGGCTGTTGCCGAGGGCCGACTAGATGAGGCCAGGAGGGAGTTAGATGCAGAGAGGGCGGGTAGGCGTACCCGAGCTTATGAGACTAGGGCTTCTATACCCCGATCCTTGAGGAGGGAGCTTACGGGGATAGAGCTCACAGCCCGAGCGAGGCTCAGATCGCTCCAGGGGGACAGGCATGGTAGGATCTCCAGGCGGCAGGCCGACTATATCTTCCGTCGTGCGATGGAAAGGGTTTGGGAGCTGACCCGCTCTGGTGTGTGATTCAGGATTGACGATGGAATAGTCTAGTTGTCTAGTTAGCCGAGGCCTTAGTAAGAGCCAATTTTCCGGGATAGTTGACTTGTATATAGCATCCCTTTTTCTGACTAGACAGATAGACTCTTGTGTATCACTTTTGGGACAGATGACTGTAGCACTGTTGTACTTTTGACCAGATCAAACTATGTATTCTTGCATTATGTATATATTTGTTTCCTTTCGGTTCAGTTCCATAGTGACGGGATCACTGTTTTTATCATTATTATTACTGCACTTCGTATTAGAACTTTCTTAAAATAATAGAATTGCGATATACGTTCTCCCCATTATAAGAGCTGTGCAAGGCACAATGTTGTATATGATTGTGACCTAACGTTGAATTTTCCCAATGATTGTTTTTATTATTATCAGAATCATGCCGCCAAGAAAGATTGGAACTAGGGCGAACCCTGGATCTGAGGACCAGGGAAGCCATAATCAGGACAATAGAAACCAAGAACACAGTGAAGAGGAAGATGAGGATTATGTGGAACAGGATGACTCCCTGTATGAAGAGGAAGAGGAAACATATGATGTTGAGGGATTTGAGATAGAGGCTGAAGAAGGAGAAACCGAGGTTGAGCAACTAGTACCAAACCCAGGCATGGATCCCATGAGCCAGTTCATGCAACTCCTAAGGCAGAATTTGGAACGTCAACCCAACCCACCCCCTCAAGGAAGTAACAATGCTGTGGCAAACTCTTTCAGGGCTTTTAAGTCCCTTAAGCCCCCTGAGTTCCACGGATCAGCCGACCCAGTTGAGGCAAGGGCATGGTTAAAGGAGATGGAGAAATCTTTTGAGATTTTGAGTATCGATGAGGCACAGAAAACTGTATTTGCTACCTACCTTCTGAAAGGAGAAGCTAACTACCGGTGGGAGGCCAAGAAAAACATGGAGACAGATGCTATTATAACCTAGGAGAGATTTCGTCAGTTGTTTTTGGGAAAGTATTTCCCGAGATTTATGGAAAACCAGATGGAGCTCAAGTTCTTGGAGCTAAAGCAGAATAACTTGTCTGTAGCAGAGTACGAAGCGAAATTTACTGAGTTATCAAGGTTTGTGCCGGAGTTTGTGAGCACCGAGGAAAAGAAAGCTAGGAGGTTTCAGCAGGGACTGAAACCATGGATTCAGAATAGGGTGGCAATCCTTGAGCTTACGGACTATGCCACTCTGGTGCAAAAGGCAATGATTGTAGAAGTCGGAAGTGAACAGATGCAGAAGGAAAGAGAGAAGAAAGGAATAAAGAGGAAAAGTATGAGCATGGGTGGAGGTTCCGCAGGAAGGAGCTTCCCAACTAGATTTAATCGAGGAGCAGTGTCCCTGCCAGGAAGGAACACTGGGTTTAAGCGACCAATGAGTGTGAGTGTGAGCCAGGGCGGCCAGAAGTCAAGAATGTCCTATTCCAACCAGTCTCGACCCCCATTGCCAGCCTGTAACATATGTGGAAGGAATCACACTGGGGAGTGTAAAGGAAAGCCAGTAACCTGCTTTAAGTGTGGGCAAGTGGGCCACTATTCTCACAAATGCCCTTCGTCAGCCCCTGCCGTCATTCCAACCACCACTTGTCATCAGTGCGGACGCCCAGGTCATTGGAAGAGAGAATGCCCAATGAACAAACCAGCAGCTTCGGGAGCAAGCAGGGCTGCTTCTAATAAGCCACCTACTGCGAGGACTTTCAACATGACAGTCCAGGATGCTATGAAAGATTCAGATGTGATAGCAGGTACCCTTTCTCTAAATTCAGTCAGTGCAAATGTTTTATTTGATTCGGGAGCAACTAAATCTTTTATATCAAGGGACTTTGCGCGTAAGTTAAGACTTAAGGCTAAACCCTTGATAGAACCCTTACAAGTAGAAATAGCCAATCATGAAATTATTCCTGTTAACCAGATTCACCCCGCCTGTGAGATAGGCATAGGGGAGCAATCTTTCAGTGTTGATCTGATTCCTTTTAAATTAGGGGAGTTTGATGTGATTTTGGGAATGGACTGGCTATCTAGCAACGATGCTCAGATAGACTGTAAAGGGAAGAAAGTTAAGTTAAATGTCCCAGGGAAGAAAGAAGTTATATTTAGAGGAAAGAGGCAGACGCAGAAATTTTTGACTATGGCCCAGGCCAAAAGGATGCTACGAAAAGGAAGTGAGGTTTACCTAGCCTATGTGGTGGACACGCAGAAGGAGGTGCCCAACTTACAAGATATTCCAGTAGTCAACGAATTTGAAGATGTATTCCCACAAGACCTTCCGGGATTACCACCCGATAGAGTGATTGAATTTTCTATTGAGTTGGCCCCAGGGACGGCGCCAGTTTCAAAAGCACCTTACCGGTTAGCCCCGTTAGAAATGAAGGAATTAGCTATCCAATTGCAGGAACTCTTGGATAAGGGTATGATAAGACCCAGTGTGTCTCCGTGGGGAGCACCAGTTTTATTTGTTAAGAAGAAAGATGGGAGCATGAGGTTGTGCATAGACTATCGAGAGTTGAACAAGCTAACCATAAAGAACAGGTACCCATTGCCTAGAATAGACGATCTGTTCGACCAGCTAAAGGATGCTATTTATTTTTCCAAGATCGACCTGAGAACTGGATATCACCAACTAAAGATTAAACCCGAAGATATTTCCAAGACAGCGTTCCGTACCAGGTATGGGCATTATGAGTTCTTGGTAATGTCCTTTGGATTAACCAACGCCCCAGCGGCTTTCATGGATTTAATGAATAGACTATTTAAGAAGTACTTGGACAAGTGTGTGATAGTTTTTATCGATGATATTTTGATCTACTCAAGGACTGAGGCAGAACATGCAGAGCATTTGAGGATAGCTCTAGGAATACTCAGAGAGGAGCAGTTATATACCAAATTCTCGAAGTGTGAATTCTGGCGGAATGAAGTACAGTTTTTAGGACATGTGATCAATAAAGAAGGAGTATTGGTCGACCCCTCCAAGATAGAGGCGGTCTCAAATTGGGAAAGGCCAACCACACCCACAGAGGTAAGGAGTTTCATAGGATTGGCCGGCTACTATCGTAGATTCGTACAGGACTTTGCGAAGATCGCAGCCCCTTTGACACGACTTACTCGTAAGACAGAGAAGTTTGAATGGACGGAGGAATGCGAGAACAGTTTTCAGGAATTAAAGAAAAGGTTGATAACGGCTCCGGTATTGGCATTGCCGGACGGAAAAGGAGATTTTGTGATATATAGTGACGCGTCGCACAAAGGATTAGGATGTGTGCTTATGCAACACGGTAAAGTTATTGCGTATGCGTCGAGACAACTGAAGGAATACGAGGTTAGATATCCTACTCATGACCTTGAGCTCGCGGCAATAGTATTTGCTTTAAAAATTTGGAGGCACTATTTGTATGGAGAGAAGTGTGAGATTTTCACAGACCATAAGAGCCTCAAGTACATATTTACGCAGAAAGAGCTCAACATGCGCCAGAGGAGATGGTTAGAACTAATCAAGGACTATGATTGTGAGATTCTCTATCATCCAGGGAAAGCCAATGTGGTGGCTGATGCCCTTAGTAGAAAGGAAAGACTCAGAATGATAACGACTTCGGAAGAGTTGATAAGGGATTTTGAGAAAATGGAAATAGAAGTAAAGGTAACCGGAACCGGAACTGAAAAGCTTTTTGAGATCTCAATGCAGCCAGAGTTATTGGAAAAGATCAGATTGTGCCAGGAGAAAATAATGAATGAAGGCAGAGAGTCAATGACTGGAGAGGAGATCCATACTGAGAAAGATGATAAAGGGATAATGAGGTACTCCTACCGAATTTGGGTTCCGAATGTTCAAGAACTTAAAGATGAGATTTTGGATGAAAGCCATAATTCAAGGTATTCCATTCACCCAGGAAGTACCAAGATGTATAGGGATTTGAAGGAATATTACTGGTGGCCCAACATGAAGAGGGACGTAGCAGAATGGGTAAGCAAGTGTTTGACTTGCCAAAGAGTAAAGGCGGAGCACCAGAGACCCAGTGGACTTTTACGACCCCTGGAGATTCCCGAATGGAAATGGGAACAGATAGCGATGGATTTTGTTGTAGGCTTGCCAAGAACGAAAGCCAATCACGACGCCATTTGGGTAATTATAGACCGACTGACAAAGTCAGCTCATTTCATTCCTATCAATGAGAGATACACAGTCGATAGACTGGTGGACATTTACCTTAAGGAAATAGTGACGCGACATGGAGTCCCAGCGTCCATTGTCTCAGACCGAGACCCCAGGTTCAACTCCAGATTTTGGAGGAGCTTTCAGGAATGTGCGGGGACCAAGTTAAATATGAGTACCGCGTACCATCCCCAAACGGATGGACAGAGTGAACGGACCATCCAGACACTAGAGGATATGTTGAGAGTCTGTGCAATAGACTTTAAAGGAAGTTGGGATGATCACTTGCCGTTGATCGAGTTTTCTTATAATAATAGCTTTCATGCTAGCATCGGAATGCCGCCTTATGAGGCTCTGTACGGAAGAAGGTGTCGATCTCCCTTATACTGGGATGAAGTAGGAGAGCGGAAGATGCTCGGACCCGAAGTGGTCCAAAGGACCAAAGATATAGTGGATCTTATCAGAGGGCGACTTGTAGCAGCCCAAGACAGACAAAAGAAATACGCAGACCTAGCCCGAAAGGACAAGGAATATGAAGTAGGGGACTTAGTACTGTTGAAAGTATCCCCTTGGAAGGGATTAATGAGGTTCGGAAAGAAAGGAAAACTAAGCCCAAGATACATTGGACCTTTTGAGATATTAAGACGGATTGGAAAGTTAGCTTACGAGCTAGCCCTACCCCCTAATTTGCAACAAGTTCATAATGTGTTCCATGTGTCAATGCTAAGGAGGTATCATCGGGATGCCAGGCACATAGTGGAGTACGAGCAGGTGGATATGCAGCCAGATCTAACTTACGTGGAGAAGCCAGTAAGGATTATGGATAAGAAGGAGCAGGTGCTTCGGAACAAAGTGATCAAGCTAGTCAGAGTACTATGGCAGAATCATAATGTGGAAGAATCAACTTGGGAACTAGAGAGCACAATGCTAGAAAAGTACCCCCATTTATTTTCTGTTTGATTCCGGGACGGAATCCTTTTAAGGAGGGGAGACTGTAATAACCCCAAAATTTTCAACTTTTTGTAACCCTTGTGAATAGTGTTTTAGCTGAATGAAGAAACTTTTCATGCCACACTATGTAGGGGTTCTGTTATGGATATTCTGGGATATTATTAGTACTCTATGAAGTATATAAGTATATGTAAAGATCGTCAGAATCCAATTCCGAACACTTTGGTTTTTCCCGGAAATCCACAAGATACGGAGAGAATTGAGTATAAGGTAACAGGATAAAAAGGATTTAAATTAAAGGATTATAATAGAGGATCATAAAAAGGAATATAATGTATTGAGAAAGGTTAAGGGAACCTAAGTAATAAGATCCCGGGTATGATCCTTCAAACGATAAACGAGAACGAAAGTTAAGCAAACCGTATAACAGATCAGCGGTCATTAGGCAAACGATTAGGAAGTTAATCAAAGGGATTAGGGGGAATGATGTCATCCAACCAATAGAAAGAGGACAAGGAAGGGAGGATGACATCATGAGGATGACATAAGCATGACATGGGAAGGAAGGAGGTGTGGTAGCTTTGTAACCATACAATTTCAAGGGCAAGAAAGTAATTGACTAAATCAAATACAAAACAAGTCAACCAAGCCAAGTAAAAATCATTCTCATCAAAAATCAAAAGCAACCAAGGCATGAGTTCTTCATTTGCTCTCGGCTTTTAGCATTTTTAAAGGCATAGAATTTCAAAACTCAAGATCCAAGCCTCCTAAATTGGTAAGATAATTCCCTAATCATCTTCATGCTTAGTTAGGACTATATCATGAGTTTAAGCCATTAATTCTTTCTCAATCTTCTTCATTTAATCAAAGAAGAAAACAATGAATAGTGTTTTCAAGTTTTTAACTTAAACTTTTTCTTGTTTTTCTTGAAGATCCAAGCATTCTTAAGACTTCTCAAAGCTTCTTAAGGCTTCCTAGCTCCACCCACCACTTCAAGGAAGGTATACCATCTCCAAACCCTAGATTCCTATATATTATAAGATGATTTTGATTAGTGGGTTGATATTGTAGTTTGTTGTGATGATTTAGAGTTTGGGATTTGGAATGGTAGTGAAATGGAATGGTAATTGTTGTGGTTTTGATTTAAAGGAACTTAAGTATGATTAAAGTTAAGTTTAAGCATAAGTATGAATGATTAAATTGAATTGGTTGGGGTTGTTATGATGTGATAAGGATGGATGTTTGTTGTGTGTTGGATTTGAGGTTGGTTTGTGGTTGGTTTTGTATGGTTTAAAATTGGGAAATCGCGTAAACATAGCCGTCGTAACGTCCGATTTTCTTTGGACTGTTTTTGTGCATAGCATTAGGACCCGAGAACCCCCTGCTAGATTATGACCACTGCCATGTTTAGATAGCTCATGTTACGAGCTTCGTTTTGATATGTAGTTCGTTCGATTCCGATGCACGGTTTAGGAGAAACGACCGTTTCAAGTAACGGCGTTTCGCGAACGAAACTTTTTCCCTCGCCTTACTTTGAAACATAGGTTAAAGACCAAAAAGGGTTAATTAATGTATGAAACATTTATGGTAAGTGTGTTAGGCAGTTGGTAAGACACTCGCGAAGGAATCGCTTTAAAACTCGTAAAGGTTAAATTATTAAAAATGGTGGAGCCGAGGGTACCCGAGTGACTTAAGCGAATCGGTGAGCGCAAAACAAGCGTTAGAGTCTAAGTTAGTTAAAGTATAGATTTACAAGTGATTTTGGTTTAATTCCAACTTACTTGTTGTTTATAGGTTATCAGACTCGTCCCGAGCCTTTCTCACCCCCAAGTCGCTCAGGCAAGTATTCTATCCGTTATACTGTTATTGTGATGTATACATTTGTATATGCATGATCTTACGATAAATGCATATTGGTTATTTAGCAAATTCTTGCGATATATTGTAGCATGTGATATGGTATATATGCATGCCTGTTTCATATTCTTGAAATATATATCTGTTGGTTCAGTTGATAATACCTATGCTAGAGGATAGCGGTAACTTGCATATACCCTTAGTATAGGGACCCAAAGGTGAAAATATTTTCTAAAACCGGGACTCGAGGATCCCGAGTAGATTTTGTATATATGGATATGGATATATATATATATTTATATATATATATGGTTATAGTTTTTCCAAACTATTAATCGAATAAGGTTTATTCGATAACTTTAAACTTTATTATTTATTGAATATTATTTGAATATTCATTCGAAGGCTTATGACTCAGTTTATATTATTTAATGAATATTATTTGAATATTCATTTGAGGATCTATGACTCCGATTATTTGTCGAGGTATATTCTTTATTTTATTAAAGAATAAGGTGTCAATAATCAAACTTATTTTCGATTATTCAAATAAAGATAGTACTTTCATATAAGTATATCTTTGGTTATTTAATACTCGTTTCAAGTATAAGTTTTAATACTTCTACTTCAATTATTTTTATAAAGATTATTCTTTATGGGAATATTATTTAAATATTAACATTCAGTCATTTTCTAAATATTCTGGGGACTGATTTACTTCATTAAATCAGTTTTACTCCAAACACTCTTTAAAGTGTTTTCGAGTCTTTAAAATGATTTTCAAAAGTTAGAGCGGATCCCAAAACTATTTTTATATTTAAGATCTTCCTTTTAAAAAGGGGATTTAAATACTCGCTCAAAACATGGGGGATCCAGCTCGGTGGTGTGTTTTATATTCGCAACAAGGTTGCTGTCTTGGTAAAAGAGTTTTTGATTACTTACCCAATATTCGGGAAGTAAAATTCTTGGAACAAGTTAATCCATTAACAGGCATCGCCTGGGAAATATCGGTGAGTTTTCCTTTCCAACTAGATACGACTTCTTGTTGGAGCCGTATCAACAAGTTTCTACTTGGGGAAAGGGGGAAACGAGCTTTACGTTTCAGAGTCATGGATTTCATCTGAACTAGGAGTGGCGTAAGTGGTCGAGTAGCGCCGGCCCAGCCTTATTATATTGGCCCAAATGGCCTGGAAGTTCCGCTAAGGCGGTCCATTCCTTAGGAGTTCAGTGTTCGGTTGACAAGTAAATCCGACAGGTTCTCCTCTACATGTAGAAAATGGTGGGGTTGTACTACTACGACTGATCATCGTAAGTGGTCTTCCTGGCGCGGTAAACTCCCGTAATGAGTTCATCATCCATTTGGATAATTCTGCAACACTACCCGTAGCATTTTGATCGAAAGGCTACTAATGGGTGGTTGCCGAAGCATTGACAGGGTCAAACATTTTTATTGGTGTATCCATTGAATGAAGTATCTCGTAACTTCATCTCTTTTCAAAATATTTCAAAGATCAAATATTTTCAAGTTTTATTTGTGGTCTCATCTATGGGATGACCTCGTGGATCTTATAATACTTTGAACGGTGGTAGTTCAAGTAGCTTTATAAATGATATAAGCGTGGTGAAGTATTGGTAACTTCATTCCTTGTTTTTACTTATATCTAGTAAGTAATTATCTTACGCATGATAGAGATTCTATTAAGTATCCATTTAGATACTTATATTATTGTTATCACTATATATATTATCTTGCGAGCTGTAAGGCTCACTCTTGCTTTATTTCTTCATCACACAACAACAGTTAGGAGAGATGGCCAGACTCCAGCAGACCCAGCGCAAGCGCGTGGGAAGCGTCCCGCGTCTTCCCGATGATGTTGTAGCTGCTATAGCTGCAGAGGTAGATCCATTGTAGTTCAGACCATCTACTTTTGAGAATCAAATTATGTATAATTATAACTTGTGGCAGATAATGGCAATTAACTGTAAATTATCAAGTAATCATTTTGGGTTGTAATAATTTTAAATTGTGGATTCAAAGACTTGTACTTATTTCAATTTCATCTCTGAGACTATAACAGGTTGTGGTGTGTGTTAGTGTGGGGTCACAGCATGAGGTTATTTATTATTAATTAAGTGAAGTGATATTGTGGAAAGAAAGACCGTGACAACCCGGATCCCCGACCCCGGATCTGGGGGTGTTACAGCTGATCTGTTATACGGTTCGCTTAACTTTCGTTCTCGTTTATTGTTTGAGGGATCATACCCGGGATCTTATTACTTGGGTTCCCCTAAACCTTTCTCAATATTTTATATTCCTTTTATGATCCTCTCTTATAATCCTTGAATTGAATCCTTTTAATCATGTTACCTTATACTCAATTCTTTCAGTATCTGGTGGATTTTCGGGGAAAATCAAAGTGTTTGAATTTGGATTCTGACGATCTTTACATACACTTATTTACTTTATGGAATACTAATACGATCTTAGAATTTCCATAACAGTACTCCTATATAGCGTGGTCTGATAATTTTCCTTAATCAGCATCATCAGCAAAAGTTACTATTCATCAGTGTTTCAAAATTCCAAAAATTGGGGTTATTACATGTGGGGTACACAGCTAAGCAGCTCAGGGGACTAACGAAGCTCAAAGTTTAATTGTTAAATTAAATAAATTATTTAATGGACTTTAATATAATTTATTTAATAAACTTAAAATGATTTATCTTATAAACTTTAAATAAGTTTATTTTATAAATCTAAATTAGTTTATTTATATAAGTTATATTTAAGTTTATTTTATAAATTAATTTAATTACAATTTAAACTGAAATAGAAAAAGAAACAAAAAGAAAAAGAAACAAAAAAAGAGAAAAATAAAAACAAAATAGAAAAACCAAACAAAAAAAATAAAAAAACAAAACAAAAGAAGAAAATAGAAAAACAAAAAGGAAAACAAAAGAAAAAGAAAAAAAAGAAAAAACAAAAAAAGGAAAGGTAACCTTGTGTCGCCACACATGTTATAAGTTTTGTTTTTGTTTTTTGTTAAGTACTTAACATGTACTTGTACCTCTCCCTGTCGCCACAGAAAAAGCTGTCGCCACAGAGCTCCTCAATTCTCAGCCACAAAATTATTGGATAAAGTCTACACTTTGCAGCAGAAGATAATGAGCCATTCATTCTGAATTATTTATTGTTCATCTTCTCTCCCAAAAGAGAAGTGAAAATGGCAGCACTGATTTATAGAGAAGCTCAAGCTATTTGTTTATCCGTTTAGCTTCTCACCGGAGTAACATTATAATGCCCGATTTAACTCTTGTATATTCTTAGGGGCATTATAATCGTTATCCAGTAATTAAATCCTAGTACAAACAAAAGCTAGATTTTTGTATAGGATTTGATTTGTAAATCTTTGTAGTAGTTAGGAACTTTGTTGTTCTTAGATTGAAGCCGGTTAATTTATTTACCGGAGTGTAGCAACACCCTCGAGGATTTATATACGAATATATATTTCCCCGAATATCTTGTGTTCCTCATTTTTATCATTCCAAACATTATTCCTCTCAAGAACATGAAACCACTAACCGAGCACTAAATATTTTATCCGCTAAAGATTCAAAAGAATTTTTAATTTAGTGATTATCGTATTCAACCCCCCCCCCCCCTCCACTTCTACGATAATTCGGGACCTAACAGGAGGACTATACTCACTTAAGAGTATGAGCACTTTGACTCAAAACCTGATGAGTCATTAACTGGTTTATATGACAGATTTGTCAAACTTTTAAATGATCTATCACTGGTGGATACGGAATAGATCTTGAAGATACTAATCTTAAATTCCATTTAGCTCTTCCTGAAAGTTGGGATTTGAAGGCAACTACTATAAGAGACAACTATGCTCTTGATGAAACTACTCTTGATGAAATTTATGGTATGCTCAAAACTCATAAACTTGAGATGGATCAAAGAAGCAAGAGGCATGGGAGAAAGTCAAGAACAGTTGCTTATAAGGCTGAGGAGGAATCCCCTAAAGAGGCTGTTGTTATTCCCAGTGGACTAACAATGAGATTTACAGAAGGGGGTTGAATGTAAATCTCAAAACTTTTTCAAGTTTTGAGTAGTTTCTAAGGCTAAGTGTTTTAGTGAACAAATGTGTGTGAATTGCTTGAAGCTAATACAGACAGATATATATTCAAACACAAATGTAAAGAACACAAAGAACTTAAAAACTTTTCCGGTGGATTTGTTGTTCCACCAGAGATGTGTTATTTCAGAAAATCTGTGATTCAAAGAATTAAATCACAGCTGCTTCCTAGTACAAACTAGATGATTTTCTCTCTGGATATTTCTAAACAGCTCAGGAAAATTCTTATCTAATTACTAGCTGCTACTTGGTTTATATATCACCAAGTTTACAAGTGAAGACAAAACTGTAAAATATAATTAAAAAGATTCTTCACATGTTTCTTCTTCATTTCTCTATCAAATGCAATTTAGGCTTGGATGTAGATCTTTGAATACTTCCTTGTTTGCATCAGAATGGAAATGCTGCATTTTCTTGATTCCTCCTAGAGGCTTCCACATTCCAGTTTGTCTCTGTCAACCCATGTGCCTCTGTCAGCTTGTGAATTGTCACTATCAACTGCTAATGAACTAAGCATCCGTTGAAGCTTTCATCCGTTGATGCCTTATCCGTTGAGGCTTTATCCATTGAAGCTTTATCCGTTGATGCATTATCAGTTGAAGTCTTTATCCGTTGAAGCATTAGAGACATCCATTGAAGCTTTGTTTCTTATCCGTTGAAGGTCTTCAATATCAGTTGATACTTCTTCACTTATACAAAATTACAAGGCATGAAATATTTACAATTAGCCCTCCTGTTTGCATATCCACTAGTAGTCAACATGACTGATAATTTCCTACAACATCTAAGAATTAAAACTTGAATCCAGAGAATGAAATGTGCTACAATACTAAACTTATTGCTAAGTAAAGCTACTCCTTCAATGGATAGCCAAGATGGTCTTATCCGTTGAGGCTACAAACACTAGATTTCTACTTAAGTGTTTTGTTTAACTTATCATCAAACTAATACACATATTCCTAACAATCTCCCCCTATTTATGTCTACTAGAACTGTAGGCATAAATTTGGGTTTAGCTTGATGATAACAATACACTTGACAAATATATAAACTGTAATAAAGCAGAAATTCAAAAGTGCTGCAAAAATGTGTATGCTGAGATGGAATTGAAGAATTACATTGTTTCCAAGGGTGCTCCTTTAGCCTGAGCAGATTAGTTTCTTTTCCTTTGATTCCTTGTTTTCTTTCCTAGCCTCCTGTCATTCTCCTCTATTTGAAGTTGAAGTTGTCTGTAGAATTCAGCTTCATCTTCTTCATTGATGTCCAACTTAGATTGTATATCCTTGAGAGTTTCATTACTGGCAATCTTGAGCTGATCTTCAATTCTGAAAAATCTTTTGACTCCTTTGTTGTCTCTAAACTCCATCAACCAATGAGGTGATTTGTGAACTGTAATTCCTCTTTCTTGAATGAGTAATATTCTAGGCAAGGCATTGGGCTCCCACCAAGTTTTCCTTATGTTGGCAATCTTGTTGAGAATCTCAGTCTTGGCAGTCCTGGTAAAGCCAGAATCCCTTTGTATGGCTGAGTAGACTCTAACCAAGGTAGAGTAGCCTTCATTCAGAATCCTGTAGAGAGGCCAAGTTCTTTCCCCACTTCCTTTATATTTGAACACTAGTCTTTCTGGTAGCTGTCTGTAGGCAGCTATTCCCCTTACTTCCTCCAGCTCATCCAGATAGAGTTCAATGTCTGTAAATTCTTTTATGTCACATATGTGAACATAATCATCCTTAGAGACTTGAGGCTTAGGCTTAGGCTTCTGTGTGAATTTGATTGAGGCTTTAGAGGGTGTTGATTTGATTCTTCTTTTCTGCTTCTTTGATGATGGAGAAGAGGTTAGAAAGGTGGGCAATTTGATGGTGTCCCAATCAATTGGTTCCTCCTTAGGAATGATTGTTTCACCATGAATATTTATGAAGAGGTCAGGCACAATGGGTTCAGGAATAGAAGGTAGTGGTTTGGATATTGATTGGGTTTCTTCAGTCTCATCTACCATCTTTCTCTTTGCATTGGCCTTCTTTCTATTCCCTTTCTGCCATTCTTCTCTTTCCTTACTTCTTTCTTCCATATCAGTGTCAACCATGTCCCCCATAGCTTCATCTTCACTTTTGTCTTCAATTTCTTTCTATTCTTCAGCCTGACTTGACTTTAGCTGTTTTTCAAGCTTTGCTTGTGCTCTTTTGTCAGCTTTTAGCTGTTTGGCTTCTTCCTTCAACCTTCTGGTTTCTTCCCTCTTGGCTATTGAGAATTTGGGATGTCCTTGCATCACACATATGCTCTTTCCCTCTCTGAAGATAATAGCCATGTTCCTCCTTACAGCCACATCCATGGTCTCTTTGAGCTTTGTGATACTTCTACCCAACAGCTTGTCTTCATCAAGCTTTGGAAGAGGAAAATCCACTCATTTCATCTGAGCAAGGCTTAGAGGATTCTTTGTAGAGTCCTTATTGGATCTGTTGTTGGGCTTGAGAACCATAGGTTTCAGATTCTTGGAAGAAGTCTCTCCAAACTTATTCCTCTCTACTGGCTTGAGCTCCACAATAATTAATTCCACTTTTGTACTGTGCTTCACAGATTGTGATTGAGAAGTTGTAGAACCAAATATTT
Organism: Apium graveolens; assembly: GCF_009905375.1. Classification (NCBI taxonomy): domain Eukaryota; kingdom Viridiplantae; phylum Streptophyta; class Magnoliopsida; order Apiales; family Apiaceae; genus Apium; species Apium graveolens. Next base: position 273,662,750 of record NC_133648.1, read on the forward strand.
GTTGCATCTTTTCATCAATCTTCTTCCTTTGCTCTTTGACTTGCAATTCAGCTGCTACTATCTGGATTAGATCAATTCCATCAAGCTTTCCTTTGATTTGAATAATTGGAGAAGTGTTGATGGTAGGAACTAGCACTTGAGAAATTTGAACTGTTGTTGATGGCTCTCCTTCCCCTTCCCCTTTATTTTCCCTCTTTTTGTTATCATCAAAGGTAGGGGTCAAGCCTTGTACTTTTGCCAGCTGCATGAGTAGATTTGTTTGAGTTTGTTGATTCTGAAGAATAGTGACCATAGAGTCTTCAATGATCTGAACTCTGGTTTCCAATCTGGCCAGCCTCTTGTCAGCATCAGATTCTTTCCTCAGTCTCCCCAACAAATCTTGCATAGTACCATAAGGTATGACTGAATCCAACTTCTCAGCATTGTAGGATTTCAGATCAGCAATGTCCTGCTTGAGCTCATCCACACTTAGATTCTGTTTGAAATGCTGCAACTGCAAGAGATGCAGAGATTCCAGATGAGCTTGAAGTATTGCCCTTGGTACCAGCATCTGTAGTCTCATGAAGGGCCTTCTGAATTGGCATGACTTGTCTGACCAAAGTGACACCAAACTCTCCTAGTGTTGATGCTTTTGCCCATGCCCATTCAGGAAGATCTGGAACAGAACTTGGGCCTGCTACTCCGCCTAAGTTCATGCTCTCATCCAAAGAATCAGAGTCATCATCATTAGAATTTACTCCAAATTCTTCAGATGGCTCACCAGCTTGAGAAGGCAGCCTGTTAACAGCAGCTTTGTCTCTAAGAAGAGATTCTGAAGTGTGTACAATGTTTAAAGTCTGTTCTGCCTCCACATTGCCCTGAGCAGCCAATAATTGATAGGCTGAAACAGGATGAGTAAAAGTGTCAGCATCCAAGGAAATGTTATCAATTACAGCTTTGTAATGTTGCTGAAATTGTCTTTCCTTTTCTACATCATCCACTGTCATTGACTCACTAGCAATGGCTGGATCCACCCTTATAGCTTCTGTACCTGCCTTTCTCTCATTTTCTCTATGTTCTTGCATCAGGGGCTCCCCCTGGCTCACACACACCCTCACACCCTCACCCTCACCTTCTAAGGTGGCACTCCTCTCACTCACTTTTGCCATGCTGGAAGAAATAGCATGCATATGGTGACTCTCAACCTCTCCTTTTGCCTGGGAGCAACCCAGCCTCTCACTCAAAAGATCACTCCCTTCCCTCAAACCTAAAAGTGATTGTACAGTAACCATGTCCTCTACAGTTGGAATTGTTTCTGTTATGTGTGTAGAGACCATCAACGGATAGGGAGTATCCGTTGAAGTGGAAACTGATGGTATCAATGGATAACTGATGTTAAGCTTATCCGTTGAAGAACAACCACTTGTCAACGGATGAGAGATATCCGTTGAAGAAGGAAAAGATGCAGATATTGAAAGTGACACAATTGTTGAATCTGTGTGAATTGATTTTAAGTGAGGTGACACAGATTCTTCAACTACATCTGAAAGAATTGGCTGATGATCCAACAAATCATCTAAAAGATGATGATCATCAGGTTTTGAGTGGGGCTCCTCCCTTAGTTTTAATGAGGGAGAATCAAGAATTGATGTGAATATCATATCCACATCCAGAGAGGGTGATGGAGAGTTTGATGATTGGTGTGTTTCTATTATGAGAGAATGGGGTTGTGACTCCACATTTGCTGGAATCACATCAAGCTGAATTTGTGAAGGCACAGATACAGGTGGATGTATATGTGCTGTGTGTGCCCCTTGTGTGGAAACTAGGGTCTTGGCTTTCTTCTTCCTTGAAAAGGCTTTAATTGGTGAATGTGTGGCTTCAGTGTCCCTCCCTTGTTTGTTCTGTGTCCCTGGTTGGGGACTATTTTCAATAGTTGCACCCTTTTGGGAGGATGCAACTAGGGATGTGTTTGACTCCTTTTGAACCACCACAGTCTTTTGAGAGACTGTGGCTTGGCTGGCTTGGGTACCACTCACCTCTCCCACCTTATCCTGGGGGGTTTCTTGATGTTCACCCCTCCCCTCACCACTCACACCCTGTTCACTCCCTTCAGGGTTTTTGGTAGTTGTTACAACTGTTGTCTTTTGAGAAACAACAGAGGTAGTGTTCTTTGACTTGAGTTTTGAAACTTTAGTTTTGGTGGCTTTGGTAGGAACCTGTTTGGACAAAGACACAGATTCCATTGCCACATTGGAAGACAAAGAAACAATGGGGTTGGAAATAGTAGGAGTTATAGAAGTGTTTACCTCACTTACCTGTGGTGCATTCATGATTGGCAAATATACCAATGGCACCTGGCTGTTGAGGTTCATTCTCAAAAGGTCTGCAAGGACTCTTTTCTCTTGTGCCCAGCATTTGAGTTTATTATTCTCATTTGATATAACCAATCCTTCAGCAACATGGTTAGCCAATAACATAAAAAATCTAGCATAGTAGATGTTATGTGGTCTATTAGCTTTGTTACCTAATCTGGAACCTAATTCTAGCATGACACAGTTGCTAAAATTAAAGTACCTATCGGAAACTAGCATATAAAGCTTATTAACAAGAGATGAAGTTATGGCATCAAAATTGCTAATCTTCCCAGAGAAAACCTTAATAAAGGCATCTCCAAGAAAACTCCATTCTTTCCTAAGGCCTTTCCTTCTAATGCTACCTAAACTAGCAGAATCAAAAGCATAGCCTATGGAATCTAACATAGCAGATACATCTTTATCAGTGTGTGGTGTTATGGCATTATTCTCAGGCAACTTAAAACAAGACTGTATATCATCACATTTAATGCAATAATCCTTACCTTTGAGAGAGAAGGCAATAGTCATATCTGTGGAGTTGAACTCTGCAGTTGTCCAAATCTCCTCAATCACCTCACAGTAGATGGTTGGGGCTTCCAGCATTGCATAGCTCAGTTTGCAGTTTTTGATGAAGTCCATCATCTTGTGATAATCAGAATGGGCTTCATTCTTTTCAACCAAGGCTACGAAATTATTCTTTTCATAAACAAATCATGTTTGAGACATAATTTTGACTACTGGTGCCATTGTTGTGAGTAGAGGTTGCAGAGAAAAACTTGAGAATTTTGGGAGAGAAGGAGAATGAAAATTGCAAGAAAGCGTAAAGTGAAAATAAGAGTTCAATGGGCTTTTATACTTTCTTGAATTAAAACATAAATAAAATGATACTTTTAAGTAAATTACAGTCGTTCAAGAATAAATAAAACTATAGAAATTCTAAACTGCCTTTAATACAAATACATACAACAGTGTATATCTGTATCAACGGTTAAGTAAGGAAATCAACGGCTGTGACTTACTGAAAGTAACTGATGTGACACTTCAACGGATAAGGTAAATAGTTATCCTTGATGATCAACACTATTTTATCCGTTGAGGGATAAAATTACCAGAAATGTATTTGTCTTTCAACGGATAATGAACATTCGTTGATAGAACAATTTTGGCTTTCAACGGATAGGGAATATCCGTTGATAGGATAGGTCTTTCTTAAAGCCAACTTTGTTCTTGTAGCAAATTCATTTCAGGCTTCAATGCAGATTATATAGAGGACATAAATTTATGAATAATTAAGCATACCTAGCTCACTTACTAATCTTGTGAATGTTGATTCATCAAGTGGCTTGGTAAATATGTCTGCAATCTGCTTTTCACTTGGAATAAAATGAAGTTCCACTGTACCTTTCATCACATGTTCCCTAATGAAGTGGTACTTGATATCAATGTGCTTGGTTCTTGAGTGTTGCACTGGATTTTCAGTAATGGCAATGGCACTTGTGTTGTCACAGAATATTGGAATTTTGTCAACAGTCAAACCATAGTCAAACAGTTGATTCCTCATCTATAGTATCTGTGCACAGCAACTACCAGCAGCAATGTACTCAGCTTCAGCTGTTGATGTAGAAACAGAATTTTGCTTCTTGCTGAACCATGACACAAGCTTGTTCCCTAGAAATTGACAGGTGCCAGTTGTGCTTTTCCTGTCTATTTTACAGCCTGCATAATCTGTATTTGAGTAGCCAATTAGATCAAAACCAGACTCTCTAGGGTACCAAATTCCTAGATTTGGAGTCCCTTTGAGATATTTGAAGATTCTTTTAATAGCCACTAAGTGAGATTCTTTAGGGTCAGCTTGAAATCTAGCACAGAGACATGTAGAAAACATTATATCAGGTCTACTAGCAGTTAAATATAAAAGTGAGCCAACCATGCCTCTATAACTTGAAATATCTACAGACTTTTCAGCCTTGTTTAATTCAAGCTTGGTGGCAGTGGCCATGGGAGTTGTTGCAGATGAACAATCCATTAAGTCAAACTTCTTTAAAAGATCATAAATGTATTTAGTTTGACTAATGAAAATTCCAGCACTAACTTGTTTAACTTGTAAACCAAGAAAATAAGTTAGCTCTCCCATCATGCTCATTTCATATTTACTTTGCATTAACTTAGCAAACTTTTTACAAAGCTTATCATCAGTATATCCAAATATAATATCATCTACATAAATTTGAACAAGTATTTTAGAGCCATTAACATTTCTAAAGAAGAGAGTTTTGTCAACAGTACCTCTTGTGAAGTGATTATCTAGAAGGAATTTTGACAAAGTCTCATACCAGGCTCTAGGTGCTTGCTTTAGTCCATAGAGTGCTTTCAATAGATAATACACATAGTCTGGAAAGTTTGGATCTTCAAATCCTGGAGGTTGGCTTACATAAACTTCTTCCTCCAATTCCCCATTTAGAAATGCACTCTTGACATCCATTTGATAGACTTTGAAATTGGCATGGGCTGCATAGGCTAGAAAGATTCTGATGGCCTCAAGTCTGGAAACTGGAGCAAATGTTATTTTCCAAATCTATTCCTTCTTGTTGAGAATAGCCTTTAGCAACCAATCTGGCTTTATTCCTTATGATAATGCCATTTTCATCCATCTTGTTTCTGAATACCCATTTTGTGTCAATAGAACTCTTGTTCTTTGGCTTGGGTACCAGCTTCCATACTTTGTTCATTTCAAATTGGTTTAGCTCATCTTGCATTGCTAAAATCCAATCTGGATCCAATAGAGCTTCTTCCACTCTCTTAGGTTCCTCCTGTGATAGAAAGCTACTATACAGACATTCATCTTGAGTAGCCCTTCTAGCTTGCACTTTAGATGTAGCATCACCAATGATCATTTCAAAAGGGTGATTCTTGGTCCATTTCATTTGAGGTGGTAGATTAGCTCTAGATGAGATTGCCTCAGTATTGTCATGATGTGAGATAGAATGTTGATTGGTTGAAACTCCCCCTGAGTTGCTGATCCTTTGAAAGGAATTGGGAGCTCTATCAGCTGATAAAGTGAATTGATTATCCGTTGACAGACTGTGATCAACGGATGCTTCATTATGAACTTCAACGGATGATGCACTTTGTCTTTCAACGGATGCTGCATTGCTTCTTTCAACGGAAGCTGAATTATGACTTTCAACGGATGCAGCATTCTGTGCATTATCCATAGGCAGATTCTGAATTCTTCTTGAGATGCCTTCTTCATCATTCTCATCTTCACTATCATCACAATATATCTCAATGTTGTCAAATTTGAGTCCTTCATGATGTCCCTCATCTGTTAGTCCATCAATCTTTTTATCATCAAACACAACATGCATAGATTCCATGACAATGTTGGTTCTTAGATTGTAGACCCTATAAGATTTTCCAGCAGAATAGCCAACAAATATTCCTTCACCAGCCTTTGCATCAAACTTCCCTTTGTGATCAGATTGATTCCTTAAGATGTAACATTTGCAACCAAAGACATGCATAAAGTTTAAAGTTGGTTTTCTTCCCTTGAATAATTGATTGGGAGTCATGCCTTTTTCCTGATTGATTAGAGAAATATTCTGAGTGTAACATGCACAGTTAATAGCCTCAGCCCAAAAGTAAGTTGGGAGTTTTGACTCTTCAAGCATTGTCCTTGCAGCTTCAATTAGTGATCTGTTCTTCCTTTCCACCATACCATTTTGTTGTGGAGTCCTTGGAGCTGAGAACTCATGCATGATCCCATTTTCTTCACAGAACAACTTCATGGTTGAATTCTTGAACTCAGTTCCATTGTCACTCCTAATATTCCTTACTTTGAAATCAGGATGATTGTTGACTTGCTTGATATGATTGATAATGATTTCACTAGCTTCATCCTTTGATCCAAGAAAATAGACCCATGAAAACTTAGAGAAATCATCAACAATCACTAGGCAATATCTTTTCCTTGAAATTGACAATACATTGACTGGTCCAAAAAGATCCATGTGTAGCAGTTGTAATGGTTCATCAATTGCAGATTCAAGCTTCTTACTGAATGATACTTTCTTTTGCTTTCCTTTCTGACAAGCATCACACAGTCCATCCCTTGTGAATTCTACTAGAGGCATTCCTCTAACTAAGTCCTTTTTGACTAGATCATTCATTGTCTTGAAATTCAAATGGGACAGCTTCTTGTGCTATAGCCAACTTTCAACTGCACTTGCTTTGCTGAAAAGACAAGTAATGGATTCTGCATCTGTAGAGTTGAAGTCAGCTAAGTACACATTCCCTTTTCTAACTCCAGTTAGAACCACTTTATTGTCCTTTTTACTTGTAACAATACAGGCTTCAGAATTGAAGGAAACAGTATTCCCTCTGTCACATAGTTGACTGATGCTCAATAAGTTGTGTTTGAGACCATCAACCAATGCAACTTCATCAATGATGACATTTTCTTTTGAAATCAAGCCATATCCCATAGTGAATCCTTTGTTGTCATCTCCAAAGGTTATGCTAGGGCCAGCTCTCTCCTTAAACTCTGTGAGCAGGGTGAAATCTCCTGTCATGTGTCTTGAACAGCCACTGTCCAAGTACCATAGATTCCTTCTTTTTCCCTGCACACAACAAAATCAATCAAGTTGATTTTGGTACCCAAGTTTCCTTGGGTCCAGCCTTGTTAGTCTTTTTCCTAGACTTCATTCCTCCTGCATCTTTTGACTTAGGTAACTTTGGGTCAACCTTGATCTCAGATGTGGTTGGTTGAAGTGTAGGGTTAGTCACAGAATCATTTAGCACATTTGATTGAATTTGATAAGGCATAGATTGTGCAAACATGTTATTCCACATAGGCATATTGTATGGCATTTGAGGCATACTAAATGCAGTAAAATAAGGATTATTAATATATGGCATGTTTGCAAAATGTGCATGGGGATTCTGATGAGACATAACAGGCATGGCATGCAGAGGTGACATAGACATGTTAGGCATGGAGGGATTTGAAGACATGGGAGCATTTTTAACAGATTTGCAATTTTCAGATAGGTGATTATCACTTTTACAATGCACACAGCTTTTTCTAGGAGCATACCTATCAGGTGTGTAATTGTTATGTTTATTAATCCCTACCTTCCCATTTCTTTTAGATTTTCTTTTAGTTTCCTTCTTATCCTCAACCAACTTAAGCCTATTTTTCAGCTGATCTAAAGTCATGTGTCCTATATTCACCTTACTGACATCTTTGGATGTGCTAGCTCCTTCTTTGACAAAGTTCTTGAGAGTTGAATCATTCTTCTTATTGAGATTTTTATTTTTAAAATTACTTGCCTGTTTTAATTGATGAGCCTTCAACGGATGCTCCTTTTCTTCCTTCAACGGATAACTTTCATCATCCGTTGATTCCACATCCATTGACAATCCATCAATTAATTCTAACTCTTTTTTGTTTTTCTTCCAGGCATCCTCACAGAATGATTCAATTCCCTGAACCTTGGCAATCTGAAGGCTAACATCCCTAGATGTTTTCCAGGCCTTGATTACTCTTGCTCACTTTCTAACTGTTTAGAAAGAATTTCTACTTTCTTAACAGCTTCTTCTAGTTCACTTTCAACAGTCAAGCATTTAAGTTTAATCTTTTCAAGCTCAATTACCTGATTCTCTAATACAGCATTCCTATCACTTAAAAACACATTATTCTCTTTGATTATAGTGTTTTCTTTAGCTAGTGATTTAAGGGAAACACGCAAATGATATAATTCATTGGACATATCATTTATGGCTTCATTGCATTCATGTTTAGAAAGCTAAGAGAGATCAGTATTAATTACCTGGTTGCTTGATGAACTAGTTTCATTTTCATCAGAATTAGCCATCAGGGCTAGGTTGACATATTCCATATCATCATCTTCATTGACCCCATCTGCTGCCCAATCATCTTGAGTGAGAAAAGCTCTTTCCTTTTGTTTGAGCAAATCAAAATACTTCTTTTTGTAATCAACTTGCTCAAATTTCTTTTTATCAGAGGTTGGCTTCCTACACTCACTTGCAAAGTGTCCACTAATGCCACAGTTGCAACATTTAAACTTTGATTTGTCCACCATGTTTTTGTTTGGCTTAGTGAATTTTGTATTTTTCCTGAACTTCATCTTTGCAAACCTCCTGGACAGAAAAGCCAGATGTTCATCAATATCATCAGAGTCATCCTGACTGGAATTGTCTTCATCCTCAGCTACTTGCTCTTTACCCTTACTTGATTCTGATTTGCTTGTGCCAATTTTGAGACTTGGCATTGTCTTTTCCTCATTCATGTCTTCAACCTTCTCACTGTCAGCTACAAGTGCAACTGATCCTCCTTTTCTCTTTCCCTTTTCCAACAGCTCATCTTGCTCCATCTCAAGTTCATATGCCTTCAAAATTCCATATAATCTTTCAAGTGTGAAGTCCTTATAATCTTAAGAATTTCTTAGAGAAACAGTCATAGGCTTCCATTCCTTTGGTAGAGACCTTAGAAATTTTAAATTGGAGTCCTTGACTTGGTAAATTCTCCCATACAGCTTCAATCCATTCAACAGTTTCTGAAATCTGTTGAAGGTATCATTCAATGATTCTCCTTCTTCAAAGTGAAAATATTCATACTGTTGAATTAGAAGCTTCATTTTGTTTTCTCTAACTTGCTCAGTGCCTTCACAGATAAGCTGCACAGTATCCCAAATTTCCTTAGCAGTTTGGTTGTTGATGACATTATCAAATATATCTTGATCCAGGCCATTAAACAGAATGTTCATGGCTTTCTTGTCCTTGTGGACCTCTTCAATATCTTCAACAGTCCATTCTGCCTTTGGTTTGGGAATAGACTGTCCAACAGCAACTGTTGCAGTAGCAGCTATTGCCACCTTGTGTGAGATGTGAGGACCATTTTCAATGCAGTTGATGTAGCTTTCATCTTGAGAGAGAAGATGTAAATGCATCTTCACCTTCCAGTGATGATAGTTATCTCTTTCCAGGATTGGAATCTTTACACCAATATCCTTCTTACTCATGATGTTAGCAGAATAGATCTTTAAACTCTTTATATGTTAAGAGCAAGCTCTGATACCAATGGTTATTCCCAGTGGACTAACAATGAGATTTACAGAAGGGGGGTTGAATGTAAATCTCAAAACTTTTTCAAGTTTTGAGTAGTTTCTAAGGCTAAGTGTTTTAGTGAACAAATGTGTGTGAATTGCTTGAAGCTAATACAGACAGATATATATTCAAACACAAATGTAAAGAACACAAAGAACTTAAAAACTTTTCTGGTGGATTTGTTGTTCCACCAGAGATGTGTTATTTCAGAAAATCTGTGATTCAAAGAATTAAATCACAGCTGCTTCCTAGTACAAACTAGATGATTTTCTCTCTGGATATTTCTAAACAGCTCAGGAAAATTCTTATCTAATTACTAGCTGCTACTTGGTTTATATATCACCAAGTTTACAAGTGAAGACAAAACTGTAAAATATAATTAAAAAGATTCTTCACATGTTTCTTCTTCATTTCTCTATCAAATGCAATTTAGGCTTGGCTGTAGATCTTTGAATACTTCCTTGTTTGCATCAGAATAGAAATGCTGCATTTTCTTGATTCCTCCTAGAGGCTTCCATATTCCAGTTTGTCTCTGTCAACCCATGTGCCTCTGTCAGCTTGTGAATTGTCACTATCAACTGCTAATGAACTAAGCATCCGTTGAAGCTTTCATCCGTTGATGCCTTATCCGTTGAGGCTTTATCCGTTGAAGCTTTATCCGTTGATGCATTATCAGTTGAAGTCTTTATCCGTTGAAGCATTAGAGACATCCGTTGAAGCTTTGTTTCTTATCCGTTGAAGGTCTTCAATATCAGTTGATACTTCTTCACTTATATAAAATTACAATGCATGAAATATTTATAATTAGCCCTCCTATTTGCATATCCACTAGTATTCAACATGACTGATAATTTTCTACAACATCTAAGAATTACAACTTGAATCCAGAGAATGAAATGTGCTACAATACTAAACTTATTGCTAAGTAAAGCTACTCCTTCAACGGATAGCCAAGATGGTCTTATCCGTTGAGGCTACAAACACTAGATTTCTACTTAAGTGTTTTGTTTAACTTATCATCAAACTAATACACATATTCCTAACAGCTGTCTCAAGGAAAGGCAAAGGAAAGGCTCTCATCACAAAGTTTGATACTGAGTCATCAAGTTCTGATAGTGATGAGGATTCAGAAATTGAAAGTCTATCTGAGATGGATGCTGATGAAGAGATGATGAAATTGTGTGCTCTTATGGTTAAGGGTATCACAAAGATAGCCTACAGGAAATTCAGAAGGGGAAAGAAGTTTTCCAGGAAAAGTGGAAGTTCTGATAAGAAAGGATTCAGAAAATCTGAAGGCAAAGCTGGAAAGTCTGACAGAGGAGATTACTCAAATGTTAAATACTGTAATTATGGTGAGAAAGGCCACATATCTCCTGATTGTAAGAAAGGAAAAGGTGACAAAGGCAAGGCACTTGTCACAAAGAAGAAAAGCTGGATAGACACTTCAGATTCTAAGAATGAGGTGAACTATGCCTTGATGGCAAATGCTGATAGCAGTTCTGAAGCTGCTGAGTTAAAGGTACCTCAAACAACTTATGCTTTTCATACTGATGATATTACTGAGTTGAGATCTTATCTTAAAACCATATTCATTAGTTATAGAGATCAGACTTTAACTTGTGATAGGTTAACTTCTGAAAATCTGGCTTTTAAGAAAAGGAATGACTAATTAGAAAAAGAGTTAGTTATGTTCCATCAAACTCAGAAAGAAAGAGATGATGCTTTTTATGTTAAATATGAAGTGTTAAAATTGAATCAATCTCTAAAAACTGAGTTAGAAAAGGAAAGAGAGATTATTAGGACTTGGACTAACTCTGGCAGAACAACTCAGAATTTATTAAGTAGTGGAAACTGGAAAGAGGGCTTAGGTTATGGAGATTATAAAAGTGAAACAGGAACTGAACAAAGTAAGCCAATTATTGTAAAACAGACTACTAAGCCAAAGTTAAATCCTGTTAAGTTTATAGCTAAATCTGTAAAGTCTGATTCTGAAAAGATGAAAGATAATGAGACAGAAGTTAAGGCAGAGTCAACTTCTGACAAATTGAAACAGGATAAGACAATTGAAGTTAACATAGGCTTAATGACAAAGAAGCAGCTTAAGTACAAGCTGAAAGAGATTAAGGATGTAAACAAGGTAAAGCCACCTAGAAAAAATAGGAATGGAAAGGAAGGTGTGAATAAAACCAATAATTATATGCCTGTTCCTAATGCTCCTAGAAATAATTGCTATAACTGTGGAAATTCTAACCATCTGGCTTCTTTTTGCAGGAAAAATAAGAATATAAACTCCTTACCTTCTAAGTTAGGAGTTAAGAGTCAGTTTGTTAGGTTTAAGCCACAAAATCCTTATTTTCATTGTGGTAGTTTATGGCATTCCATTTATACTTGTAAGGAATATCATAGTTTGTACTATGATTATTATCAAATAAAACCTTCTTTAAAGAAAGTTAGCATTATTCCTTCCAGTTTGAATTCTGATACAAAGTCTGATACTGTAAATTCTGATAAGAAAAATATTAACATAAACTCTGATGTTAAATCCGCTGCAAATGTTAACAAACTTAATAAGGCCAAAGGATCCAAGCAAGTCTGGGTCCTTAAAACTAATCATTAGTGGTCTTTGTGATTGCAGGGCAACATGAAAAACATCCTAGTTCTGAACAGTGGATGTTCAGGACATATGACTGGAAATAAAGCCCTGCTGTTAGACTTTGTGGAGAAAGCTGGCCCAGGTGTTTTTTATGGAGATGGCAACATGGGAAAAACTCTGGGATATGGAAATATCAATCTTGGGAATGTCATCATTGAAAAAGTAGCTCTAGTCTCAGGACTCAAACACAATCTGCTAGGTGTTAGTCAAATCTGTGACAGAGGTTATCATGTGGATTCTTTTGAAGAACACTGTGAAGTTGTAAGCAAATCTACAGGCAAAGTTGTTCTAAAGGGATACAGGCATGGTAAAATTTATGAAGCCAAGCTTTCAACAAGTTCTGATGGTTCTGCAATCTGTCTGTTAAGCAGAGCATCAATTGAAGAAAGCTGGGACTGGCACAAGAAACTCTCTCATTTAAATTTAAACAATATAAATGAACTAGTCAATAAAGATCTTGTGAGAGGACTGCCAAAATTAGTATTTGCTCCTGATGGCCTTTGTGACTCATGTCAAAAGGCAAAACAAAGAAAATCTTCATTCAAGAGCAAGACTGAATCTTCAATTCTTGAGCCTTATCATCTACTATATGTTGATCTATTTGGTACAGTGAATGTCATGTCTATTGTAAAGAAGAAATATGCTATGGTCATAATAGATGAGTTTACCAGATACACATGGGTGTATTTCTTGCACACAAAAAGTGAAACTGCATCTATCTTGATTGATCATGTCAAACAACTGGATAAATTGGTCAAAGACTCTGTGAAAATCTTTAGAAGTGATAATGGCATTGAGTTCAAGAATATGATTATGGAAGAGTTCTGCAAAGACCAAGGAATAAAGCAGGAATTTTCTGTTCCTGGAACTCCACAGCAAAATGGAGTTGTTGAAAGAAAGAATAGAACTCTTATTGAAGCTGCATGAACTATGCTTGATGAAGCAAAGTTACCAACCTACTTTTAGGCTGAAGCTGTGCAGACTACTTGTTTTACTCAGAATGCAACACTTATCAACAAGCATGAAAAGACACCATATGAGATGGTGAAGAAAAAGAAGCCAAATCTGAAGTACTTTCATGTATTTGGATGCAAATGTTTTGTTCTTAAGACTCATCCTGAACAGCTATCCAAATTTGATCTAAAAGCTGATGAAGGAATCTTTGTTGGATATCCACTTTCCACAAAAGCCTTCAGAGTCTACAATTTAAGAACAAGGGTTGTCATAGAATCTATCAATGTCTCTTTTGATGATAAGAAGATTACTGGACTTGAAGATTTCAATGATCATGATCAGCTGAGATTTGAGAATGAAGTTTTAAATTCTGATTCTGTAAATTCTGATAGTCTAAATCCTGATACTGCAAACTCTGATGGGTTAAACTCTAATGTTATTGAAACCGTGGTGGCTACGCCAAAGGAAAAAGCACCTGTGCAGGGGGAGCATATTGAAGATCCAACCACATCTCAAGAAGCATCAGAACCTAGAACAGGCTCTTCAAGTTCCGATTCATCAAGTTCTGATGAGCCAAGTTCTAATAATTCTGGAAACTCAAATTCTGAAGCAACTCAGAGAGCATAATTTCAGGGGGAGCATCATAAAATGTTGATGGAGACAGCATGGATCATGGGGGAGCATCCAGTTCTAGAGATAATCTTCCATCTGCAAGGAAGTGGACTAAAACACATACACCTGACTTGATTATTGGAGATCCTGAAGCAGGTATTAGAACTAGAACATCAACATCAAATAAATGTCTCTATCATTCTTTTCTTTCTCAGTCTGAACCAAAAAAAGTGGAAGAAGCTCTTCAAGATGCTGATTGGGTGCAAGCAATGCAGGAAGAGTTAAATGAATTTGAAAGAAATAAAGTCTGGACCCTAGTTCCTAGACCAAAGAACAGATCAGTTGTTGGTATAAAATGGGTGTTCAGAAACAAAACTGATAGTGATGGCATAATTACAAGGAATAAAGCAAGACTGGTTACAAAAGGATATTCTCAACATGAGGGAATTGATTATGATGAAACATTTGCACCAGTTGCTAGATTGGAAGCCATAAGGATATTTTTGGCTTATGTTGCTCACAAAAAGTTTACAGTCTTTCAAATGGATGTAAAAAGTGCTTTTCTTAATGGAGAATTGGAAGAAGAAGTATATGTTGAATTACCTCCAGGTTTTGTAGATTCAAAATTTCCTCATCATGTCTACAGACTTGATAAAGCACTTTATGACCTTAAGCAAGCTCCAAGAGCATGGTATGAGATATTAGCTCAGTTTTTTCTGGAAAGTGGATTTAACAGAGGGACTATTGACAAAACTTTATTTTATCTCAACCATGGAAAGGACTTACTTTTGGTGCAAATATATGTTGATGATATCATTTTTGGTTCTACAAATGACAAACTTTGTGAAAGGTTTGCCAATCTAATGCAGTCAAGATATCAAATGAGTATAATGGGAGAACTTAGCTATGTTCTGGGTCTTCAAGTCAAACAGAATGAAGAAGGAACTTTTATTTATCAATCTAAGTACACCAGAAATTTGTTGAAGAAATTTGGAATGCAAGACTGTTCAAGTGCATCCACTCCTATGGCCACTGCAACAAAATTGGATAATGATACTGGTATATCAGTAGATATTACTGATTACAGAGGTATGATAGGCTCATTACTCTATCTAACTGCAAGTAGACCTGATATCATGTATGCTACCTGTCTTTGTGCAAGATTTCAAGCAGATCCAAGAGAACCTCACTTAACAACTGTGAAAAGAATTTTCAAGTACCTTAAGGGTATAGCTGATCTGGGATTGTGGTATCCTAGGGAATCAGACTTTAAGCTAATAGGTTACGCAGATGCAGATTTTGCAGGGTGCAAAATTGACAGGAAAAGCACTAGTGGAAGCTGCCAATTTCTTGGAGGCAGATTAGTTTCTTGGTTTAGCAAGAAACAAAAGTCAATTTCCACATCAACTGCAGAGGCAGAGTACATTTCTGCAGGAAGCTGTTGTGCACAAATTCTTTGGATGAAGAATCAGTTACCGGATTATGGGTTAGAATTTTCTAAAATTCCTATTTACTGTGATAATCAAAGTGATATAGCTATGACAGGTAATCCAGTTCAACACTCAATGACAAAGCACATCAGCATAAGGTACCATTTCATATGGGAACATGTGATGGAAGGTACAGTGGAATTGCATTTTGTTCCAACAGATCAACAACTAGCAGATATCTTCACAAAACCACTATGTGAAGCTACTTTTACAAGATTGGTAAATGAACTTAGAATGGTTTCAGGTTCTTTCTCTAAATCTGTTTAGTTTATGATATGATATATTAGACTTTATGATCAGTATTTACAGATATTACTCTCTTTATGTAATCTGTGCTTAAATTGAAATTTACCTAAGTGTTGATTGTTGTCTGATGTGATTTTCTAAACTCTGATAGTGATATCAATGTTTTTGTGACTATTCAATCCAATGAGGATAACTGTGCTAGATACTGACCTAGTAATCTCTAATATACTAAATATCCCATGTTTGAAGTAATTGTTTATGTGGAAAACTTTTGACACAAGCAAATTCTGATATTGAGCTTGGTTAGGTTTACTTTGTGTATCTTATTACTAAGTTAAAAACTAGAATGGTGCTTCTTATCTGTTAAGTTTTAATGTTTATAAATCTTATGGATGTACTAAGTGCTGATAAGCCTCACTTATAAAGAAAAAATAAAAAATAAAAATCAGGTACACCTTTGAGATCTAGAGAAAAATATATGTGGAAGGGAAGACCCAAGTGCATTGCTGGTATTAAGTAATATGCATTAGAAAAGCAAAATAAATTTTTCTTGGTGACTTTTCACATTCTCTGATTACTGGAGAAATACTCTGATAACAGCATAAATTCTGATAAGCAGTCGTGACTCACTTACACTGAGAAGCCACTGTAAAAAGGAATTTCAAAAGATGCATAAAACAAGCATAAAATAGTTGCGATGGACTCATGCACGAACTCATTCTATAGTAGACTTCAGACTAATGACAGATTTTGAGCAAAGTTCTTAGTTATGCCTTATTTCTAAGATGTACTGAAGTGAATCAGACTTTACTCTTTGTCTGATATTTAGCTAAATGCACACACTTACACTCCATATGAATGATGAAAATTACTGTGGTGATCAATGTTGTTTTAGATGAACAGTTAAAGTTTCAGTTGCATAAATTCTGAGGACAAGTTCTGATGGAAGTTCTGATGATTAAGTTCTGTTGAAACCATATCAGTATTTGTGTGAAGAATTACAGAAATAAACATTCATTTTTTTGAGTAAAGAAGCCATATTCTGATGACTTTTAAATTCTGATAATAATCAAGTTCTGATGCTTACGTGGCAGTATTTATTTACTTGATTTGTTTTTAAGTCAATACTTGAACGGTTATATTTTATCAGAATATTGGATTATGTGAGATAAAGCAGTCATAATCATTTGTTTCGTGGGAACAGTTTTTTTTTTTGGAAAAACTGAAATCATTACTTATTTCACGTGCCCATTAACTCTGGCTTTAGATCTTTTAATGATTTTTATTATTACACATTGGTCTAGGGAGACGAGGTATCATTATTTTTACCTGTAATTATTAAATACCTCTCGCGTCTCTTTGTATTCTATTGGCTATTTAAACCAACTATTCATTCCAGCCAATACATCTTTCATTTTCTCACAAACTCACTCTTTTTACATACTCATCAAAACCATGGTTTGTTTCAACTTGCTCCTGAACTATGATACTTTTAATATCGAGTTGAGTTGTGATGATTGGCACTAGGAGTGGCATGTAACTGTCATTCCTGAAGAGATCTGGAACTCAGTTCCACAAGAGGTTCACACAGACCTCTTATTCTTTTATATGGACTATCATCTCCATTGTGATCGTCTGGAAGAGGAAAGGAGAGAAGCTCTCCGTCAGCAAGAACGAATCATTCGTCTTGCAGTGCTCTTCGTCAGCAGCAGAAGAAGCTAGTCATTAGGTCTTCTTAGACTATGACTAAGGCTGTTAATGTTAAGAATTCTAAGAATAGGACTATCTTGTAATTTTTGCATGTAATTGATAAATTTCATGAAATGTACTCATCTGATATATTAAAGAAATTTTCTTTAAAATTGCAAGATTTGGTCTTTGGTTCTCAAATTATGTGACTGTGCATGTTTTCATTACAATTTGTTAATCTTTACTTCATCGTTTTTTAAAATTTATCATGTGATGAATGTTTTGATTTAATAATGGTCAATAATAAATTTTAATGATTTGAGGAAACAATTGAGGTACAGGTTCAACCATCAGAACTTGTTGTAAAAGTAGCTGAGAAGGTCTCTTCTCAGAAAGTTTAAGAAACTGGGAGTTCTAGGCCACTCAAAAGGCTTAGAAAGATAAATTCTGATGACAAAGCTCCCAAAGTCTCTCCACCCTTGAAGAGATGGAAGAAACAAAGAGCTAATAGGGACACAGTTGAGTCAAATTCAGAGGATGTGGAAGCAGCGGCTAAGGAAGGGGATCGGGAATCTCTGATCTCAAAGGAGCCAGTTGTGATTGAATCCCTTCCATCTACACAACCAAAATTTGCTGAAGCCACTGAATCTACACCACCATTGTCACCAATTCAAGCTGAAGACACTGCTCAAGACAGAGTGCCTACACCTCCTGTGTCACCTATCATTGATCAAGTACATGCTGAAACTACAGGTACAAGTGCTGAAATAGACATTCATAATTTGGATGTGCCTGAAGTTCTGTACTTGGAAGCTCCAACCATTCCTCAACAAACTCCACCAACAACACCAATTTTAGATGCTAATCTCAATGCAGATATTCCAACAACACCTCTTCTGAATCTAGATGATGAAGTTCATATATTAGTTGAGCATCAGAATTTGGATGTTGATCAGAACTTAGAGGATGATTTTGAAACCTCTATAGCCTCACACACTATCATTTTTTCAGAGGAAACTGATTCTGCAAGCTCAACAAATCTAGGGCTTCCAGCATGCTAGGGATGTAAACACCATGAAGGGTGATATTGAGGAGATGAAAAAGGCCCTTTCAAACAAGATAGATTCTAAACTTCCAGAAGCTACAATGCTTGACATCAAGAGGCAATTAAGGAAAAATTCTGATCTGTCAACCAAGATAGATGCCTTGGACACAAGAATGTCAGCCATGGAAGCATCTTTAAGTGCCATTCATCTCCATCAAGCCCAACAGACAGATCTACTTCAAAAACTAGTGGCTGCTCAAACCCCCTCCTCTACTCAACTTGATGATAACAAAAAGGGGGAGAAAGGACCAAGTGAGCGGCAAACCCCCTCCTCTAATAATGATTTATGTTTAGTTTTCAGATCTTAATTAACAGGACAAATCAAGACTTAACTGGAAATCAGTACTTATACTGAAGTCAGAACTTAAGATATCAGAACTTAAGTTATCAGAACTTAAGATATCAGAAGATATTTATCATGAGATAATATCAGGAGTTAAGAAGACATTCAGATGAGGAAGACGACTGATTGAAGGAAAGAAGATTAAGGCAAACACAAGAAGAGATATACATGGAGAAGAATTCTATGAAGAATAGAATATTTGGAAGAAAAGATAACTAATTGATATATTTTAGGATGCAGACTTATGTTCGATATCAATTAGAAGATTATCTTGTAACTTTGTGTCTATATAAACGCAGCATAGGGTTTACACTATAAGTGTTATCATAATCGAGAATATTATTCATTGTAACCCTAGCAGCTCTCGTGATATTTGTTCATCACTGAGAGAGAACGGTTCCATTGTAATACTGTTTTATTAATAAGATTATTCTGTGTTTCATACTTGTGTTCTTAATTCGATTTGATTGTACTAGACACTGTATTCAACCCCCTTCTACAGTGTGTGTGACCTAACACGTAAGTATGTGTATGTCGAGATCTCTGAGTATTTATGGTAAAAGCAAATGACTTATCGAGAACTCAAAAATAAACGTTTGGACTTTGTTTATCGAGAAGTCATTTTGAAAAGAGAATTACATATCGAGAAGTCATTTTAATTTACTCTTTTAGAGAACTAAAACAGACTTGTCGAGATGTCAAATAAATACTCAGTTTGTCCAAAATGGACTGAATTGATTTCCATTTTTATTTAAATAAATCCAAATAAAATTAGAACAAATTTTGCCAAAAGTATTTTACTAAAATAATGTATTGAATTAAATTATTCTAGTTCTGAGTTAATTATAAGTCAAAAATTATAATTGTAGAGAACTCTATGAGTTAACACTTATAGAGAACTCTACAATGACTTATCAATAACTCATAATAAATCTTATCGAGAAGTCAGAAAATTGATTTATCGAGAACTCACTCGAGAAGTCTTAAAATGACTTGTCAATAAGTCAATTAGACTTATCAAGAACTCAGTTCTCTATATACTTTTGATCACTTGGATTCTTCCTTGTGCTAATTTTATATATTAACAATGTAAATTAACATTTAGATATTTTCTTAGAATTGAAAAATTCCAAACTAAATTTTGAATTTTGAACAATAAATATGCAGATATTTCTAAAATATCTATAATTCATTTTTCAGTTAATTTCCAATTAATCATATGAATTTTGATTTATCAGAAATTAATCTGCTGCAAAACATTTGTTGAGTTCTTGCCTTAGGATGAAGAATTAAGCATTCCAATTTCACCTACAAGTCTGGTGAAAGTTGCTTCATTTAAAGGTTTAGTAAAAATGTCAGCTAATTGCTTTTCTGTTGGAATAAAAATGAGCTCAATGGTACCATTTGTAGCATGTTCTCTAATAAAATGGTACCTTACATCAATGTCCTTTGTTCTAGAATGATTAACCATATTAGTCACAATAGATATAGCACTAGTATTGTCACACATAATTGGAATTTTGTGTAACCCTAGGTCATAGTCCATTAGCTGATTTCTAATCCAAAGCACTTGAGCACAACAACTTCCAACAACTATGTATTCAACCTCGACTGTGGAAGTTGACACAGATTGTTGTTTCTTGCTACACCAGGATACAAGTCTTTGTCCAAGAAACTGACAGCTTCCAATAGCACTCTTTATGTCAACCAGGCATCCAGCAAAATCTGCATCTGTGTATCCAACAACTTCAAATCTTTTAAGTATCTGAAAATTCTCTTCACAGCCATCAAATGTGATTCTTTTGGATTGGCTTGAAATCTTGCACAAAACATGTTACAAACATAATGACTGATCTACTAGCAGTTAAATACAGCAAAGATCCAATCATTTCTCTGTATACTACAATGTCTACACTTTTTTATTTCTTATCTTCATCCAACTTAGTTGCTGTAGACGAAGGTGTAGATGCAGGTGAACAATCAACCATACCAAAATTCTTCAATAAATCCTTGACATACTTAGTTTGGCTGATGAAGATTCCATCACTTCTTTGACTAACTTGAAGTCCAAGAAAGTAACTCAATTCTCACATCATACTCATTTCATATTCACTCTGCATGAGTTTTGAGAATCTTTGACAGCTTTTCATTAGTAAAACCAAAAATGATATCATCCACATAGATTTGAACTAGGATCATATCAACACCATGTTGTTTGTAGAAGAGAGTCTTATCAATTATACCTCTAGTGAAACCATATTTGATCAAGAATTCTGACAGAGTGTTATTCCAAGCTCTAGGTGCTTGTTTTAGTCCATAGAGAGCCTTGAATAATTTGTATACAAAATTTGGAAATTCCGGATCTTCAAAACCAGGTGGTTGTTGCACATAAACTTCTTCTTCCAACTCACCAATAAGGAAAGCACTATTTACATCCATTTGATACACCTTGAAATTTGAATGTGCAGCAAATGCAAGAAAGATCCTTATTGCTTCAAGTCTTACAACTGGAGCAAAAGTTTCATCATAATCAATTCCTTCTTCCTGTGAGTAACCTTTTGCAACCAACCTTACTTTATTTTTGGTAACAATTCTGTTTTCACCCATTCTGTTCCTGAACACCCACTTTGTTCCAATTACACTTCTGTTCTTTGGTGCAGGAACCAACTCCCAAACTTTGTTTCTCTCAAACTGATTTAGCTCCTCTTGCATAGCAGATATCTAATCAGGATCAAGTAGAGCTTCCTCAGTTTTTCTAGGCTCAACTTGTGAAAGAAAACATGAATGAAGGCATTTATTTGTAGTTGCACTTCTAGTCCTTACTCCAACAGTTGGGTTACTAATGATTTCTTCTTTTGTGTGTCTTCTATCCCATTTTCTGGTGTGAGTTTGTTGACTTGAATTTTCTGTATTTTCTTCACCATTGGCATGACTTGCAGAATATTCTCTTCTTTCTCCCCCTGAGTTTGTGCTATCAAATTCAGATGTTTAAGATGATCTTCCATTCTCATGATTCACTTGTTCAATTGTCCCTTCATCCAGTATGTGATTTGTGTTGATTTCAGCTTCATCCTCAAAATCACTATCAATGTTGAGATTTTCAAATTTCATGACCTCAGTTTCATTTTCATCAAGGCATTCCAAGCCTGGACACTTATCATCATCAAAAGTTATATATGTGCTTTCCATAATTCTCTTTTGTTCAAGCATATAGACTTTGGGGGCAGTTCTCTCCAATGAATATCCCAAAAAAATTGCTTCAAAAACTTTAGAGTCAAATTTTCCCACATATTCAAAGTTGTCTTTCAAAACATAACACTTGCTTCCAAACACATGAAGATGCTTCACAGTAGGCTTTCTTTTAGATAAGATTGAGTAGGGTGATTTGCCAAGATTTTTGTTGATGAGAAATCTGTTTTGAGTATAGCATGTAGTGTTGACAGCTTCTTCCCAAAAACTTGTTGGCAGTTTGACATCTTATAGCATTGTTCTAGCAGCCTCCACTAATGTTCTATTTTTCCTTTCAATAACACCATTCTATTGAGGTGTCCTAGCTGCTGAGAATTCTTGAACAATACCCTTGTCTTTGCAGAATTCAGTTAAGGTTTCATTTCTAAATTATGTGCCATTATCACTCTTTTCACACAATTTTCATCTTTAGCCTATTTCTCAATCTTCTTGATGTGTTCAATTGTTATGTATGGAGTTTCATCTTTAGAATGCATAAATTCTACCCATGTGTATCTTGAGTAGCCATCCACCATCACAAGTGCACATTTTTTTCTAGAAATTGATATGACATTAACTGGTCCAAATAACTCCATGTGAATAAGTTGCAATGGTGCACTTATAGAATTCACAGTTTTACTCTTGTGACTTGATTTCTTCATTTTTCCTTTTTGACAAGTCTCACAGACCTCATTTTCTAGAAACTCCAGATTTGGCATATCTCTCACTAACTCATTTTTTACTAGAGTATTGATTGCTTTAAAATTCAAGTGAGACAGCTTTTTATGCCACAACTTGCTTTGTTCTTCAGATGCCTTGGTGTAGAAGCAACAAATTTCATCCTCATTTGTTGAGTCCAAAACTGCAACAAATAAGCTTCCTTTCAGAGCAGTATTTTTGCTGATGATTAAGAATTCTCCTTTGTCAAATTTAACATTGAATCCTCTATCCGTGAATTGACTAACACTTAAAAGATTTACTTCCAAACCAGCAACCAATGTTATATCTTCAATGACAACATTTACATAAATCAATTTTTCATATCCCATTGTGAAACCTTTGATGTTGTCTCTAAAATTCACTAATGGGCCAGCCATTTCCTCAAATTGTGATAGAAGGGCCATATCACCGGGCATATGTCTTGAGCATCCACTGTCTATGATCCACATGACTTTCTTCACTTTGCCCTGCACACAATGTGGATTAAGTGTTTTTAGCTACCCAAGCAGTGTTGGGTACTCTCTTCTTGTTAACAAAATGTGTAGAATTAGAATGAGTTAATTCAGAAATAATGGTGTTCATTTCTTGATTTGCATGTTCCTTTTTGGCTGTAGAACCAACATTGATTTCTTTGAGGTCTACTCTCAGCTTGTGGCAACTTGTCATAACTTTCATGTTGTACGGAATGTAATTAAACTTATCATAGAAGGAATAAGGATCTTCATTCTTTGCTTCATTATATTTGCATGCTCCAAATCTTGGCTCACTAACAACCTTTTTTACCAAGGTGAGTTAGGTGATTTGGAGGGCCACATTTCTGACATTGTTTTCTAGGAGCATCTGCAGCAAATGCAAAGTTATTGCTTTTTTATCCCAATCTTCCCATTTTTTGTTTTTCTTCTTCTTTCCTGCTGTTATGGATAAAAAACTAAGGTTATTATTTGCTGTATTTATTACTAAGATTCGGGAGTTCAAGGCCTTTAATGGCTGCTCTCGTGTATCGTAGCTTAATTCTGCCTTTACGAGATGTCTACGTATCTCTGTGAATTAGAGAATCAAGCCAAAAAACGTAGTTCTGATTTGTGGGGTGAGGCCCCTTATATAGATGTTGGGAGTCCTTGAATTGGACTTGGTATAGGAGACCTGGTGGGCAAGTCTCATAATTAGAATAGACTTAGGAGTCCTAGGAAGTAGGAAGCTGATTCCTTATCCTTTTAGGTCCCCATGAGGCTAATCTATAAGGATTTATATCCTTATCGGGACTCTTCTCAATAGCTGATTTTTCCCTTATTAATTAATTATGAAATTAATTAATAATCAGGGCTTTTGGGCCTTTTTTATTCGACCAGGCCTGATCTGGTCCATCAGGCTTAACCTTTCTGGTCTGAATATCATACATCTTCTTATTGGGCCTAGCAGCCCATTAATTATAAAATCAAGACTTATTTATCCCTATCATTTGCCCCCCAACTTTTGGGAAACATTGATTAGGTTTCGCAGAAGTTAAATCTATTCGTTCCCTTACAGGGTTTCATTTTTGCGTAAAGTGTGGAGCGACCTATACATTTACAATAAATCTTCCTTTTATTCAGGAATCATCTTAATTTCCAGGAATTTTTCCCTAATTTTCGGGAATTTTCCTTAATTTTCTGGATTTTTCCCTAATTTACTGGGATTTATCCTTAATTTCTGGATTTTTCCCTAATTTCTGGGATTTATCCTTTAATTTTCTGGATTTATTCCTTATTTCTGAAAATATTAACATTTTTCAGAAAATATTTAAGGAATTTCCTTATTTTTCTGGATTTTTTTCCCTAATTTCTGGGATTTATCCTTTAATTTTCTGGATTTATTCCTTATTTCTGAAAATATTAACATTTTTCAGAAAATATTTAAGGAATTTCCTTATTTTTCTGGATTTTTTCCCTAATTTCTGGGATTTATCCTTTAATTTTCTGGATTTATTCCTTATTTCTGAAAATATTAACATTTTTCAGAAAATATTTAAGGAATTTCCTTGGATTTTTTCCCTAATTTCTAATTAAATGATCAGAAAAATAGAACTTTTGCTGCTCAATACATCCTAGGCGTTGTTGATCCACGCCTAGGAGACAGTTTCCTAACAACGTCTAGGAAACTTGCGTCCTGGGCGTTATTGGAGGCTGATGCTTCCTGGGCGTTGTTGATCCACGCCTAGGGGACGGTTTCCTAACAACGTCTAGGAAACTTGCGTCCTGGGCGTTGTTGGAGACAGATGCTTCCTGGGCGTTGTTGATCCACGCCTAGGAGCCACACTCCTCACAACGGCTAGGGACAATGCATCATGGGCGTTGTTGAGGACAGATGCTTCCTGGGCGTTGTTGTACCACGCCTAGGAGCCACACTTCTAACAACGGCTAGGGACGATGCATCCTGGGCGTTGTTGAGGACAGATGCTTCCTGGGCGTTGTTGTACCACGCCTAAGAGCCACACTTCTAACAACGGCTTGGGATAATGTACCCTGGGCATTGTTGAGGCTGTTCGAGCCTTGATTCACTCAATGAACTTTGATTTTAAATCTTTTCAAAATTCAAATCTTATGGGCTTCCCGCCTTTTTCTTAGGCCCAGGCCCGTTTATGCATCTTTGAGCTCCTCTATATAAGAGGTGGAGTGTGAGTTCATTTCTCACACTTCACCTTCACAAAAATTTCTAAACTTCAACTCTGCAATTAGTCTCTCAAGAATCGCCACCTCCAAGCAATTTCCGGCTTTCTACTCCGCCGCTTTCTGGGCTTATTTTGAAGATTCCGTTTGAATCTTCATCTTCTTCACTTACTTTCAAGAGCTTCCTGGGTTTTTTTCTTCATCCATGGCGGATTCTGATTCATCTCACTCCCATGTCCCCCAAGCTGTTGCCCGTCCCTCTAGGGCCAGCCGAGGTAAAAAATCTCTTGTACATTCCTCAGTTATTTCTCTTAGGGATCTTTTAACCGAATTCGGGCAAGCCTTTCCTAACATGTTACACTTAGATGCATATAATTATCCTTCTAGATTTGGTCCAGATCAAGTAGGTACCATAGCCCGCCTTTTTGGCATTTCTCACCCTTATAGGGCCGAGGCTCCAGGCCCAAATGATAGGGCCTGCTACCCAAAACCTGGGGCCATTCGGGTCTATAAGGAAACCTTCTATGCTGGTTTTCGCCTACCTCCTCATCCTTTTGTTTTTCGCCTTTTGGCTGAGGCCCGAGTCTGTTTCTCCTCGAGGTGCTGATCCTGTTCCAGTTCCTTCTTCTGCTGCCGATAAAGGAAACATCGATGATGACTTCTTCAAGGATCTTTGAGTATTTTGTTTTTCTTGTTTGGCCCATTGTGGCTTTCTATGTATTGACTTAATCGTATTCAGAACTTATTACCCTTCGGGGCTTATATTTTATATGTTGCTTTTCTTGCCTCTTTCTGTTTTGACTTTACAATCTTAATATGCATTTGAATCTTAAACATCCTTGGATTGAAATAATTTCAAACTCTTTAATATGAAGTCTGGTTTTTCAAAACCTTACATAGCATGGGTTCGACCCTAATCAATAATAACTAGACAATGTAAATTCTACTGGAATATAAAATCCTACGCAAGCAAAGCTTCCAGGTGCTTTTAAACCTACTTGTCACAATGACAAGTGAGAATCGTACTTCGCCTATCTTACACATAGTAAACCTTCAGGTTTTGTGCGTGCCTGGTCCTCGGGACTTCAAAACCATCCATAGTTTCCAGCTTGTAGGTTCCTCTACCCTGAACGCTCTTGACTCTGTACGGCCCTTCCCAATTTGGGGCTAGCTTTCCTTTCTGTCCGACACCAGAAGCCTCTATTTTTCTCAAGACTAGATCACCTTGTTTGAAAAACCTCTCTTTAACCC
Organism: Apium graveolens; assembly: GCF_009905375.1. Taxonomy (NCBI): domain Eukaryota; kingdom Viridiplantae; phylum Streptophyta; class Magnoliopsida; order Apiales; family Apiaceae; genus Apium; species Apium graveolens. Next base: position 273,689,150 of record NC_133648.1, read on the forward strand.
TTAGGTTGTAGTAGAACGAAGCCTTTTTCTGATACTCTACTATCTTTGCATGTGCCTTATCTCGCACTTCATCAATTAAGTCCAGCGCCAACCTTTGCCCTTCCTCATTTTCCCCAGCATTGAAAGCTTGAATTCTTGGAGAAGAATGTGATATCTCTACGGGAACCACTGCTTCTGCCCCATATGCCAACATGAAGGGAGTTGCTCCAGTCGTGACTCTACAGGTAGTCCTATAGGCCCATAGTATTGGAAGTATCTCATCCACCCAATTATTTCTTGACTTCTCGATCCTCTTCCGTAGTCCATCCAGGATTATCCGATTTGCTACCTCCGCTTGCCCATTGGCTTGCGGGTGAGCCACAGAGGTGAACCGTAACTCAATTTCATTTTCTTCACAATACTTCTTGAATTCCTCATTGTTGAATTGTGTTCCATTGTCAGTGACGAGGATACGGGGAATCCCATATCGGCACATAATGTTTTCCCACAGGAATTGTGCAACCTGCTTAGTTGTGATTTTGGCCAAGGGCTTGGCTTCAATCCACTTAGTAAAATAATCAATGGCTACAATCAGAAACTTCCTTTGTGCTGTGGCCATAGGGAAAGGCCCTAGAATATCCATCCCCCACATAGCAAAGGGGATTGGGGAGTTGATAGAGGTCAGCATCTCGGGGGGTTGTCTAACAACTGGTGCATGCTTCTGACAGCGATCACACTTCTTCACATATTCTTTGGCATCAGCCATCATTTCTGGCCAATAGAAGCCTAAACGGGTTATCTTATGAGCCAAGGCCCTGCCCCTCAGGTGTTGCCCACAAATACCTTCATGCACTTCCTCAAGAGCCAAGCGTGCCTCATCGGGCCTAAGACACCTTAAGTAAGGAACCACGAAAGATCTTTTATACAGAATCCCCTCTATCAAAGAGTACCTTAGTGCTCGAATAGTTAACTCCCGTGCTTCAGTTGCATCACTTGGCAACCAACCGGTCTGAATGTGAGCCTTGATGGGATCAATCCATGACGTCCCCAGGCCTATGGGAGCCACAAGCTTAACGTCTATGCTTCGTGTCTTCAATACACGGAAGTATACACTTCCTGAACTTTCTTCTATCTCAGATGAAGCAAACTTTAATAGCGCATCTGCCTTAGCATTTTCTTCCCTTGGAATGTGTTCAACATGGCATTCATTAAATTGAGTCATCACAGCCCTTACTAGGCGTACATACTTAGCCATCGAATCATCCCTTGCCTCAAATTCTCCCTTTACCTGGGATATGATAAGCTTTGAGTCTCCGCGGACCTTTAAGTTTTTGACTCTAAGTGTCCCAGCTAGACCAAGGCCAGCTATCAGGGCTTTATATTCTGCCTCATTATTTGTGGTTGGGAAGTCTAGCTTCATAGCATACTCAATTAAGAACCCATCAGGGCTTTGCAAAACCAACCCTGCTCTACTGGAGTTTGTTTTTGATGCTCCATCAAAATAGAGAACCCAATACTCTTTATCATCCTTCTCTTTGCTTTCATTATCGAATCCCTTGTCTTGAGGTATGGCATCTTCCTGCCCCCCGACTTCTTGGTTGGGTATGGTACATTCCACCACGAAGTCAGCTAGTGTCTGGGCTTTTATGGCCGTACGTGGCTTATACTTGAGATCGAACTCTCCCAACTCTATTGCCCACTTAATCAATCTCCCACTTGCCTTGGGACTGTGAATGATATTTCTCAGTGGCTGATTCGTTAGCACCTCAATCCGATGAGCCTGAAAGTAAGGACGCAGTTTTCTTGAAGCCATTACCAAGGCTAGAGCGAATTTCTCAATAGTTGAATAATTCAATTCAGCGCCATGCAAAATTTTGCTGACATAGTGTACGGGTTTCTGGACCTTCAGTTCCTCCTTAACCAACACCGCGCTCAAGGCGCTCTCTGAAACAGCCAAGTACAAGAATAAAACTTCATTCAGAACTGGCTTGGCCAACAACGGGGTCTGGCCCATATACTTCTTTAACTCTTCAAATGCCTTCTGATTTTCCTCACTCCATACAAAGCCTTTGATGCTCTTTAGTGACTTGAAAAATGACAAGCACTTGTCTCCTGACTTGGAGATGAATCGTCCTAGCGCAGCAACCCTTCCTGTGAGCTTCTGAACATCCTTGATGGTTTTTGGTGGTTCCATGTCCAGGATCGCCTTTATTTTATCGGGGTTAGCCTCAATTCCTCTTTCTGAGACCATCAATCCCAAGAATTTTCCAGATCCTACTCCGAAAGCACACTTCGTAGGATTCAACATCATCTTGTGGTACCTCAGGACCTCAAAAGCTTCCCTTAAATGGGCTATATGATCAGTCTTTACTAGACTCTTAACTAACATGTCATCAACATAAACTTCCATAGTCTTACCAATAAGATCCTTAAAAATTTTATTCACCAACCTTTGATAGGTGGCTCCTGCATTCTTGAGACCAAACGCCATAACAAGATAACAATAAATACCAAAGTCAGTGATAAATGATACCTTTGGAATGTCATCCTTATGTATTTTGATCTGGTTGTATCCGCTAAATCCATCCATGAAACTCAGCATCTCATGTCCAGCAGTGGCATCAATCAAAGTATCAATTCTAGGCAGCGGAAAACAGTCTTTGGGGCATGCATCATTCAAATCAGTGAAGTCTATACACATCCTCCACTTTCCATTAGCCTTCTTCACCATTACAGGGTTTGCTAACCACTCCGGAAATTGAATCTTCTCAATGAAACCAGCCTCTAAGAGCTTTTCTACTTCCTGTTTTATAGCCTCTTGTCTTTCCGGGGCAAAAATTTCTTTTCTTTTGTTTCACTGTCTTCCGGCTTGGATCCACGTTTAGCTTGTGAGTAATTAACTCCGGGTCTATGCCTGGCATATCAGCTGCTGACCATGCAAATACATCACTATTTTCTTGCAAAAATTTCACTAACTTCCCTCTAAGGGGCTCCTCTAATGTGGCTCCAATGAAAGTCATCCTCTCAGGATTCTTGGGGTCTAAAGGAACCGAAACTAATTCTTCTGCTGGCCTTCCTCTATCCTCATCATTTTCTCGAACATCCATATCTTCAATAGGAAGAACCTGCCCCCCGACTCCATCTGCCCTCAAAGAGGCCACATAACAGCTTCTAGCCATTTTTTGATCTCCTCTCTCTTTTCCAATCCCGTTTCGTGTGGGAAACTTCATAACTGAATGGTAGAAAGAGGGGACTGCCTTGAAGGCATGTATCCCTGTTCTCCCCATGATAGCATTATAAGTTGAACTAGCCTTTACCACCACGAAATCCAGCATCTGCGTTGCTTGCCTTGGCTCTGTACCTATGGTGGTTGGCAATTTGATTATCCCTTCCACAGGACATTCTACTCCAGCAAATCCATATATTGGCATGTCGGTTGGTGTCAACTGGGAGTCGTTATACCCCATCCTTAGAAAGGTGTCATGGAGCAAGATATCCACAGAAGCACCATTATCCACAAGGACCCTCTTAACCGGGCTATTTCCTATTATCGGTGTTATGACGAGCGGGTCGTCATGGGGAAACTTCACGCCCTCTAGGTCGGAATCATCAAAAGCCAATGTTACTTCTGTCCTGGCCCTCTTCGGGGCTTCGCCAACAATATGCATAACCTCCCTGGTGTATGCCTTTCTTGAATTTTTGGACAATCCAGCAGCAGTTGGACCTCCAAAGATCGTGTTTATCACAGGTCCTCAAGGGCGTCGTGGTCCTCCAAAAATTGCATTTATAACCGGCCCTCTAGGTTGGGGATTCCGCCCCTGATCGTCTTGGTCCCTCCTACGATCTTCAAAGTTCTTCCTTCCATTATTGTTTCTGTCCCCTCCATCTCCAGTGTACTTGTTCAACCTTCCTTTTCGAATCAAAAACTCAATTTCATCTTTCAATTGCCTACACTCATCGGTGTCATGGCCAACATCCTTGTGAAACCTGCAATACTTGCTCTTATCTAGCTTGGCGGGATCAGCCTTCAAGGGCTTAGGCCAGCGAATATCTCTATCTTTCTCAATCTCCATCAAAATCTGACTTCTAGGAGCACTCAGCTTAGCGTATTCAGTGAACTTTTGCCCGGGTCCTCCCTTCTTGGGGGTTGAATCAGGGTTTTGTTCGGTTCTAGGATATTTATCCTTAGCGATATACTCCAGATCAGTTTTTCGCTTCTTGCCTCCAGTGGGCTCATTACTTACTACGGTCTTCCTCATGCTTTCTTCAACCTTGATATACTTCCCTGCCCTCTCTTGGAGTTGCAACATGTTTTCAGGGGGTCGTTTGGCCAAGGACATCTTGAAAAACTCATCCCTAGTTCCTTGTTGCAGTGCTATCATGGCTACCTTATCATCAAGGTCTGGGACTTTTAAAGCCTCCTTTGTAAAACGATTCAGGTAATCCCTCAAGGATTCCTTAGCTCCCTGCACAAGACTCATAAGAGATGCTGAACTTTTCTCATGGACTCTTCCACTGATAAATTGCTTAATAAAAGCCTGACTTAATTCTCTGAATGATCCAATAGAGTTTGGGGGCAAGCGACTGTACCATCTTTGAGCCATACCCGACAGGGTTTGAGGGAAGGCCCGACACTTTATAGCATCATTCACGGGTTACAGCAGCAGTGCATTAGAGAATGTCCTAACATGATTAGCGGGGTCACCCGTGTCATCATAGGCTTTGATAGTGGGCATCTTGAATTTTCTTGAAATATGGGCATTCATTATTTCTTCTGTGAAAGGTGGAGTTGGATCATCAGGATCTCCAAGGGGAAGGAGATTGCTTGGATCAGTTCTTGGGACAGCATCCCTTCTTCTTACCGGACCATCCAGGTCTATGATAGGAGGAGGATTTCTCCCCCTAGGAGGTATGTGGGGTCTGGTGGCCTGGTGAGCCTCCAAATCACGCCTCAGCCTTTGGATCTCAGCCTCATGAGCCCTGATCCTTTCCTGCACTTCTTGGGGATTCGCCCCTGGGGTGCTTTGGGGGCGTTGCCTTCCATCGGCCATTGGCTCTTTTCCAGGACGCCTCCTTCTCGGGGCCACTTCATCATCCGAAGATTCAGAGTCTCTCTCAGTGTATGGACCAGAAAATTCCTGATCCTCAGGGATAGGACCCAAACCTCGTATATAGGGGGGCGACCGCCCTCGTGCTTCGCTTCGCCCAGCATATCCGCTTCCTCCAACCTCAGGGTGAAGGGGCATCCCATAAGGGGGTTAGTAGTAACAATAGTTGAATATTCATACCCGACGGGTCGAGAATTCACAGGTATATATATTTGTTGAACTTGAGGATTCGTACCTTGAATCGGGGGAGTTGTCCCTTGTAGCTGGGGTTGAGTTGCCCCTGCCTGGGCTTCCTCCTGAGTAGATGCATAAGTTGAATGGGGAGGAACCTCCACGGTTGATGAAATCACCTGGGTTGATGTTCCTTCCTCTAGAGCTCCAATTGTTCTCCGTGTTCTCGCCATGGTTGTTGTTGTTTCCCACAGACGGCGCCAAATGTTATGGATAAAAAACTAAGGTTATTATTTGCTGTATTTATTACTAAGATTCGGGAGCTCAAGGCCTTTAATGGCTGCTCTCGTGTATCGTAGCTTAATTCTACCTTTACGAGATGCCTACGTATCTCTGTGAATTAGAGAATCAAGCCAAAAAACGTAGTTCTGATTTGTGGGGTGAGGCCCCTTATATAGATGTTGGGAGTCCTTGAATTGGACTTGGTATAGGAGACCTGGTGGGCAAGTCTCATAATTAGAATAGACTTAGGAGTCCTAGGAAGTAGGAAGCTGATTCCTTATCCTTTTAGGTCCCCTTAAGGCTAATCTATAAGGATTTATATCCTTATCGGGACTCTTCTCAATAGCTGATTTTTCCCTTATTAATTAATTATGAAATTAATTAATAATCAGGGCTTTTGGGCCTTTTTTATTCGACCAGGCCTGATCTGGTCCATCAGGCTTAACCTTTCTGGTCTGAATATCATACATCTTCTTATTGGGCCTAGCAGCCCATTAATTATAAAATCAGGACTTATTTATCCCTATCACCTGCATTATCAGTTTTAACTTCCTTGACTGGCTTCTTGGGGATTTGATCAGTCATGGGCTTCTTCTCAGCTTTAAAATTAGGAGTTGTTTCTGTACATTTCTTTTCATTGTATTCATCAGTAATTTCTTGCTTTATGATCAACTCTTCTTCACTGAAATTTACTTCACATGCTTTGAACATAGAAGAACCAAACTTTCTCAGCATAGCTGGGACATCTTCACATACAGTTGATTTTCCCTTATCAGCTTCAACTTTCTTGTTGCTGTTTAATGCATTATAATCCAAGCCAATAGCTATGTTAGCACATGGCTTGTTCTTCTCATGGTACCGACCACCTAATTGAGATACATTTCTGAATGATTCCAGTTTCACTTCATTCTTTTCTAGCTTTTCCCTCAACATAGCTTTTATCTTAGTAGCACACTTTAGTTTGTTCTTTAGATATTCATTTTCTTGCTTGACAGTTTCAAGCTCAACAAGCTACAGTTCTAGATCTTGTTTCTCAACCTCAAGCTTGTCATTAGCTTTTAATAACCTACTGACTTCTTCAGTAGCTGCTACCAAGCTAGTATGGATATGGAACATTTCCATGCTCATCTTTTCAACAGTCTCCTTATATTAACTAGCATTCAAATCAATAGTAGTAAGGGTTGGTACCTTTGTTTTTGATGAAGATGACTATCCTTGCTCCAGGCCATGAGTGCATAGTTTTCAAACTCCCCATCTTCATCATTGTCAGAATCATCCCAACTCTTTCCTTTTGCAATATCAGTTTTACCTTGTTGCTTTCTTAGAAGATCTTCATACTTTGCTTTCAATTCAAGATAAGCCTTGTCCTTTTTCACTTTCTTTGGCTTTCTACATTCAGTAGCAAAATGGCCCAATTCATCATAATTGAAGCACCTGATCTTTGACCTGTCAATATATCCTGTTTTATAGCCATTTTTACCACCAGAGTTGTACTGTACTTTTCCTTTCCAGCTGTTGTCCTTGTTGGATGTTTGTCCCTTATTTGAAGAACTTTGGCTTCTTTACTCTAATGTTAGAGAATTTCCTTGCTAAGTAAGCCATGGACTGATCTAACTCATCCAGTTCATCTAAGGTATAAAATTTATCCTCTTCAAGTTCAAGAATAACTGGCTTCTGTGGTTCCTTGTTCTTTTGCTCGTTGCTTGAAACAACCGGAGTTTGGATTTCTTGTTCATCATTAGATGACTGGCTGACATTAACCACTAGAGCACTTGATCCATCAATAATGTGCCCTTGACCAGCTCTTAAAGACTTTCTTTGAATCATTTCCAGTTGATAGTTTTTTAAGATACCAAATAAAACCTCCAGTGTCATCCAGCTCAAGTCTCTCCCTTCTCTTATAGTTGAGATCTTCTGTTCTAAATGATCAGGAAGGGTGATAAAAAACTTCAAGTTAACCTCCTCAGCTTCATTGTATTTGTCATGAAGCTGCAAGTCATTAATCAGCTTCTTGAACCTTTTAAAAACATCAATTATACTATCCTTTGGTTTAGCCATAAAACCCTCATACTGAGATACCAAAATTCTCCTTTGGTCTGACCTAACTTCCTATGTTCCCTCATATAGAATCTCAATTTTCTCCCAGATCTGTTTGGCTGTGTCATAGTTGATAATGTTATTGTACATTACATTGTCAAGTGACTCAATTAAAATTAATTGCAAGCTACTATCCAGGGAGACTTTCTCCTTTTCAGGTTCAGTATAGTTTGAAGGATCTTTAGGTGCATAATGAGCTGGAATGACCATTTATCCATCTATAGATTCCTCGACTCTTTCCATGGGGGTGAAAGGGCCATTCTTGAGAATCTGAACATATAATGGGTTGGCCATCTTTATAAACAACAACATCTTCTTTTTCCATAATGTATAGTTAGATTTGTCAAAGGCAGGAATCTTGATACTACTAATCTTCTATGTATTCATTCTTCCAAGATCTTTACTCTGTTTGCTTTCAGATTTTGCTCTAATACCATGTGTTAGGTAATGCATACAACACGGGGGTGAATGTATTTTGGTTATTTTTAAGGCTTTTTGAATGTTTGTCATTTGGTGAACAAAGCAGATTAGAAATGCAGTAATATTATGCTAACTGAAAATAAATAGTGTACACAATATTTCAAAACTAACTTAATTTTGTATTAAAATCAAGCTAATGTTTTACTACAAATCCTGAGTTTTTTGTAAGTAAAGAACTCAGCTTTTTCCTTGAGAGAGTTACAAGAACTTTTAGATCTGTTTGATACACTTAAAAACGAAGGACCAGTGTTTACTTTATAGATTAGTAAACATAGGTTTACACATCATGAAATAGAATGAAGTAAACCCTACTTTAAGTTATCTCTAAAGCTTTCCATTTCTGGCTTAGTGTATCTTTGCAAATCCTGTGAATCTGTGAGTTTCTTTTGTTAGTTAATCTTGGCCTTTAATCTTGTACTCTTCAAGCTGCTTTTGTAGACTTTTCAATCTAAGTGATTAGATCGTTTGTTGATTGATAATCTTGAATATTTAACTCGTCTGCATACTGTACTTGAGCTTCATAATGAGATCTCCAGTTTGGTGTATAGAGAAATGACATCTCGATAAGTATAATTACTTATCGAGATCTCTTAGTTCTCAATAAGTGTTTTGACTTATCGAGGTCTCCAAGTTCTCTATAAGTAAATTTATCTTGTCGAGGTCTCTGAGTTCTCGATAGGTAACTTTGGCTTGTCGAGATCTCTGAGTTCTCTATAAGTGAACTTGTCTTGTCGAGGTCTCCAAATCTCTATATGTAGAAATAACTTGTCGATATCTCTAATCTTCACATCTTTATTTTCCTTGTCGATATCTCTTAGTTCTCAATATGCAGAAATGACTTGACTTATAATGTTTTTCCCAAAACAGATTTATTCAACTCCAAGCTTCTTCATAATTTCTCTAAGGCATGATCTTCTTCCAGAGTTTATTCTTAGGCTTGAGACTGTTTACAGAAATATACTCCAGTCTAATCTTTGACATTTTTATAGACTCAAATAATACAATAGAGAATACAAATTTAGATTATCATACAACTAATTCTTAGGGCTGTCAATTTGACTTAGTCTTGTTATAGTACAGGTATGTCTTGCACAACAGAATTGACTTAAACCTAAGGACTCACTCATTACGATCTAGGATCTGGATTGGTTGTTCCACATAGGACAAATCTGGTTGAAGCTCGATTGGCTCATATTCAATAACTTGGTTCGAATCAGGGATACACCAGCACTAACTCATAGGCAACTTTACCTACTTTTCTCAATACCTAAAATGGTCTGATATACCTAGGACTCAGCTTACCTTTCTGTCCAAATCTAACCAATCCTTTCCAAGGTGATACTTTCAACAATACCAATGACCCTATTTCTATTTCCATATCTTTTCAATGTAAGTCTGTATTCTTTCTCTGTCTAACCTTAGCTGCTTCTAACCTTTTTCTAAATCAATACCACCGCATCCTAGTTTGCTGAACTAGCTCAGGACCTAACAACTTCTTTTCTCCCACTTCATCCCAATAAAGTGGGGGTCTACACTTTCGTCCATACAAAGCTTTATAGGTTGGCATTCCAATACTAGCGTGATAACTATTATTATAGAAAAACTCAAGTATAACGGCAGGTGATCATCCCAGTTCTCTTTAAAATCTAAAGAACATACTCTTAACATATCTTCTACCATCTAATCATCCTTTCACTGTGACCATCTGTCTAGGGATGATAGGCGGTACTCATCTTCAACTTAGTTCCCAAACATTCCTGGAATTTCGGCCAAAACCTTGAGTTGAACCTTGGATCTCGATCAGACACAATTGAAACAGGGACTCCATGCTTGGTCATAATTTCATCTAAATATAGCTTGACTAGTTTATCCAAAAAATATCTTTCGTTGATCGAGAGGAAATGTGCAGACTTAGTCAACCTATAAATAATTACCCAAATAGCATCATGATTCGATCTAGTCTTTGTATTCCTACTACAAAATTCATCGCAATTTCTTCCTATTTCCATTATGGAATCTCTAAGGGTTGTCACAATCCACTTGGCATTTGATGTTCTGCCTTTACCGTTTGGCAAGTGTGACATTCAGTAACCCAATCAGCTATCTCCTTTTTCATTCCTGGCCAACAAAAGTTCTTCTTCAGATCTTGGTACATCTTAGTGCTTCCAGGGTAAATAGAAAACCTAGAATTGTGGGGTTCTCACAAAGTCTCATTCTTCAGCTCAGTCATATTAGGAATCCATATTCTTGAAGAAAATCTAAACACACCTTTGTTGTCCTTTTGGGTACAAATTTCTTGCTCAGTTAAACTATGTAATCCTTGATCCATTACCTCTTCCTGACACTTCTTAATCTTTTCCATTAGTTCGGGGTGGAAAGTAATCTCATACAATTGCTCCTTATCACCTTCTGGTACTCGAACTTCAATCTCCTACTTTTCCAATTCTTTCGCCAACTCCTCAGCGATCTTAGTCATATTTAATCTTTCATTTCTACTCAAGGCATCTGTCACTACATTGACTTTCCTGGGTGGTAGTTAATGGAACAGTCATAATCCTTAATCAATTCCAACAAAAATTCATACCTTGAACCTAGTTTACAGTTGCTTCTCTCCCAACCTTCGTAGGGAAATCTCCAGGTGTTCTGCATGGTCTTCTTTAGTCTTTGAATGGATGAAAATGTTATCAATAATTACAATTACAACTTATCCAAGTACTCCTTATACACTCTGTTCATTAAATCCATAAGGCGACTGGTGCATTTATTAATCCAAATGACATTACTAGAAACTCGTAATATCCATATCTCTTCCTGACCGCAGTCTTTAATATGACCTCAAGTTTGATCTTTAACTGATGGTAACCCAATCTTAAGTCAATCTTCGAAAAATAACAAGCTCCTTTAGGTGGGTCACATAAGTCATCAATTCTAGGTAAGGGATACTTGTTCCTAATGGTCAACTTATTCAACTCCCGATAATCGATACATAACCTCATACTTCCATCCTTCCTCTTTATAAAGAACACTGGTGCACCCCACGGGGATACACCTGGTCTGATCACTCCCTTATCCAAAAATTCTTGAAGCTGCTTAGCTAATTACTTCATTTCTACTGGAGCCATACATCATGCAACTTTTGACACTGGTTCGGCTCAGGGTACTAAATCAATGGGAACTTTATCTCACGATTTGGTGGTAGTCCTAGTAATTCATCTGGAAAGACTTCTGGGAATTCATCTACTACTGAAGTTTCTTTCAACTTAGGTGCTTCCTTCTTAATATCCACTATATGTGCTAGATCTGCCTTACATCCTTGTCTTAATAACTTCTTTGCTTGCATCATTGAAAGAAACTTCTTATCTTACTTTTTCCCTTGAAAACTCACCCTAATATTATCTTTCGTAAACATTACAATTTGCTTCTTCTTTGCAATCAATCTTTGCCCTATAACGGGATAACCTATTCATTCCTAAGATTATATCAAATTCTCCTAACTCAAAAGGTATTTGTTCGGTCGTAAAAGGATGTCCTAAGATTTCTATAGGGCATCTAGGACAGAACTGATTTACTGGTACATTATCTTGATTAGCCACTTCTATAATTAAGGGTTTGCTTAAATATTCCAACATTAAATCCATTCTACCCACATAATCCTTTGATATAAATAACTTAGACGCTCCAGAATCAAACAATACTTTAACATGTATGGAATTAAGGAAGAGCATACCTGCTACCATATCAGAATTTTGAGCAGTTGACCTTTTAGTCATCTTAAAAGTCCTAGCCTTGGGTATACTGGATGCCAGCCCTTTCAATGCACTACCTCCCATACTATCTTGATATATACTACTATAGTTCTTGGCAAGATGTCCTACCTTGCCACAATTATAACAGGTGATTCTTGGATTTTCCACTCTACACTCCCTCGCATAGTGTCATTTCCGTCCACACTTGAAACATTCAATACTTGCTTTGCACACTCCACCATGCCTTTTACCACATTGCTTACACTCCGTTATTGGTGTCCTGACCAACTCGACTTGGTTAGAACACACTGAGGTGTTACTAGGCCTGTTCTGAGAAAGTTTTTGTCTTCTAAATCCCCCATCCTTATTATTTTCTAACTTTTTCTAAAACTTCTCATGGGATTCCCCTTGATCTTGTTTTCGTTCCATAATATCCATTTCTTTCTTCTTACTTTCTTTTTCCCTGACGATTAATTTTTGGAAGGATTTAAAATTAACGGTATCGTTCACTCCTTGATGTTATTACTGCAACTAAAGTTGTTTTGTTTAATCAGTTGTTGCTGCTGTTGGATTAACTATTGGTGTTGTTGTTGTTGCTGCTGAAATTATTATTTTTTTTGAGCCAATTGATTCGTCTGTTGGCTCAACAGATCTAAAATTTTGTTTATAGCTGGACCCCCAACAAAACTACTGTTATTTTCTTTAGACTGGGTAGCTTTCTAGAGTGGCATTTTCCTGAAATATAGCAGTGGATTTATTCAAAAACATAACGAGAATGTATGACAAAAAATATCTTCGTTTAAACGGTGCACCTGTATCAGAAAAATGCTGCCCAATCAAAATACCTATGTCTTTATTATCGGGGTCCATTTATAAAAGATATCTCAATTAACAACACTAGCAACAATAGCAACAATGACAGTAGTAGAATCAACAATAGTGCAGGAAAATTGGAATATAAAGATACTAAACATCATAGTATATCTTCTCAATACAATAGCAACTGATTAACTCTCTACCCCTACTAAAAAAACAACTAACTAATCTGATACATAACAAAACTTGGCTGGCTATATTAAACAACAATCCCTCTAAAGGCGATTTCCTATCACCTGCAAGTGACTCGCCACCCACTGAATTAACTTTTCTAAGGCTGTAACCTTTTCCATTGGATCCTGAATCCTCTCTGTTGCCTTCATTTCTGAAATAACAACCTGATGTAGAGCCTTTATTCCTCTTGACAGTCAACTTTTATTTATTTCCTATAACTAGGATCGTCTAACTACTGAGGTTACTGATGAAATTCATTACTATGGAATATCAAATGGAATTTCGAAGTCAATGAATCAATTATAAAGGAAGGAAAGGTGAAGAATATATAGACAAGACTGAGAGAAACCATATAAGTACATAAGATGGCCAGTCTTAGTACCATACAATTTACAACACATAATTATATGGCATCCCACCTGACCTTTTGTCACAAAGACAAATAGAAAACTCATATGCATTGCCTGCCTCAATCAAATGATTAAATTAACTGAGGAACAAAATGATGTTGAAATGAAAGTTAATGGGTAGGGAAGAAAAATCTAGGTTATAATACATTTCAGAGCAACCTTGGGTTTGCTTACTTTGAGTTTCAATCTTCTTATGGGCAAATAAGCAACTTATTAGGAAATATACTAACATTCTAAAAAACAAAATATACTTAAGAAACCTTAAGTTGCCTATAAGGGTTCAAAACATAACAACAGTACTAATCCACATGAACAACATCATTTGGCTATTATAATAGCCGCTTACTAATATCATAGCATACGAACTGAACTATACAATAGAACTCTGAATTCTAAAGGACACACACGTCCGAGTTTTGATAGTTACCAATTTTGGAAACAAATCCCTAGCCACTACCTCCAATCACATCAAGCTTGACCAAAAACCAATCAACCAAATCCTGATACTGCATAGCTCTGGCCTCCGGACTGATAAAAGCTCAATATATCTAGCCATATCAATAGCCGACTTTGTAAGGGCCCTCATTCTAGCCTGGATGTCCGGGGGACAGTGTAGATACTCCTTAGAAGGGACCAATTAGCACACGGTCTAGGTGTACAACTATCTCGAGGCTCTGATCCCTAATCAAGGTCCTATTAACGGCCTGGTATACATGGAAGGGAATGGGAGTGGAAGTACCTGAGGTAGGAACAGGTGGCACTGGGGTTGAGGAAAATCAGCCCTAGGTCCACAACCTGGTGGAAAGTCTCGAACAGCAGATACTGGTCTCTGAACCCATCGGGTTCGTACACTCGGTCTAGCAATGTCACTAGGCTTGGAATATGTGACAGGTGGAGGTGGCACTGGTGTCTCTTCGACTATAACATCAAGGGTCAGCTCATAATCTGAACTCTCAGAGTCAGACCCGTTCTCTCGAGAGGGAGAACTGGAAATCACTATCGGACGCTTTCAATAATATATATGTATATATATAGGGAAGACACAATAAAGTTAGGGCAATTCCATCAAAACATCAATAGATGCTAGGGTCACGCCTTTTGTTAGGGCGAAAACACGTGCTAATAATACACGCAAGTATACGCGTTCGCAAGTAATATAGAATACTTTCTAGTTCGTTCCCACAGAGACTCAGACTAATTATTGTTCAATTAAACTCACTCACCAATGTATGATTACTTCTCAATGTTAAGACACTAACACTTAGAATTATTGACTAAATATTAACTACAATTAACTACTTAATTAATCACATAATTAACACTTCGAATTAACAATATTAAAACACTCATGAGATCACAACTTCATTACTACTTCCTTCAATAGTTATTGTTATTACCCTTAGCATGCAACAGTGATGATATTAATCGAATAACACGAAACTGATAAAAGCCAACTCTCATTGTACTAATACCATTCTACCAAACATCCACAATTAAGATAGAAGTTGAATAGGAATCAATTATGTTGAGTCCCTATATGTCTACAGAAATTGACAACATAATGATTTAAGTGCAAGTTATTCCCTTTTTATTACACAGGGCGAATAAAACGGTTAGAGTTACCCACTAATCATGCACATCATACATGAACCTATACTAGCATGGCAAGTTCTAAATCTCAAGATCCACCGTCGCTTTACAAGAGATTAACACCCTATCTTATATGTCCGCGACGCACATAAGACGAATACGCACAACCAATACTAGATATCATATAATCATCACATAATAAGGTATTAAACAATTAACTAAAGAATTCCATAGCAAATCCGTTACGACCCCATGATCACGATTAGCCCATGATAGCACTTATCATCATCATGGGTTCATATGAAAACATGATAAATAAACACAAGAAAATAATAACTAAACTAATTATATTAAACCAGAGTACGTCACAAGAGTAATTAGGTTCAAAAGCAAGAAAACTAGCATCCAACGTTACAACGAAATAAGAATCACAAGAAAATATGCTTCCTCTTCGTTGCGGTGTGCTAAAACGGTCTTCTTCCTTATCTCCTTCACTCCTTGCTTAATACAACGATCCAACCTTGTGAAAACGTCTCCAAATCTACTTATATAATAGTCCCATAAAACTCAGATTACATAGAAGTTGGAAGCCAAACAGAAGTAGAAGTCTAAAACAGATTATTATTTTTCCCGACCCTGCGTGGCTGCTCAGCATAGCTGAGCGGGCGCTCAACCTTCTGCGCGGCCGCTCAGCATAGCTGAGCGGGCGCTCAGGACCCTACTGGAAAATTCCTGAGTTTGCTCTGTTTCTTCGCTGCAATCTGCCCCTTTCTTTCCTCTCGCAATGCTTAACACATGCCAAGGCTTATTCTTGATGATTACTCCTCTGAAATGCAACTTATACCCTAAAATGCACAAACACTAGAAAAACGCACTGAATACACAAAATACTTAATTTCAAGACACCAATTTAAGCCATTTTAAGACATTCTAAGTGGTATAAAATGCCACTTATCACCTTTGAAACCCTCATCTGGACTCTTAGACTCGCTCCTCTATATGAGTTACTAACTCACACCTTTATATACATTTTCTACACCTTTTTGACTCTACTCATAACCTAAATCATGTACTTAAACCTGTAGCTCTGATACCAAACTGTGATGGCCTCATCCCCGAGGTCAGGAGTTGACGTCACGATCAACAACAAACCACAAATAAAATACAACCAACTCATTATTATTACATAAACACGACCCCCTTACCAAGATCTTTTCCAGGTTTAAGTATAATTTAGAGTACTCATCTATTACAACACCAAATTTATTTAAATAAGACTGACACATCTGCCTTAATACAGCAACTTAACAGACCTACTACATGTCTGATCAAACTAACTCATAGGAACTTGATAGAGGAGAAGCTGGAACTCTGCCTTGGCTATGACGAATAGGTCTCCTAGGCATCTGTGATATATATATATAACATTATGCAAGAGTGAGCAATCAGTTACTCAGCAGTACCAATATATGAATAACAGAGTAAAACATTTTATGATAAATAATTATAGGAACATAAATCATAAATCATTCATGGAAACAAGTAAAACGGGCATAAACTGGATATCAAAATCATACATATATATATTGGACATTTTCTAGTGACAACTGATTAGTCTATCACACCACAATATCTGTTCTGGAACTCAAAGACTAGCTAGATCTCTGTTATACTGGACTAATTGGTTCAAATAGGGCGTGCAACCGACTTAGCCTCTTACGACCGCTATGTTGGACCGTTACGGGCCACTTACGCAATATCATCCAATATCTGATCCATTTTATCCAGTTTTCAAAATCACTTTTACCTAACTCTTTTGAAAACCATTTTATCACAGCACACTTCAAAACCTTTCTAATATTATTCATAATTTAGAGATAGGTATTTTCAGAAGTTACTTTTCCCCAAAATATAATTTAAACAAAAACATTTTTAATAACAGGGGATACATAACTTGAAACGTTCTGTTCCAGTACGAAATTTAAAACCAATAGTTATTCACATATATTACCGAACCATAAAAGATATGGTTAGAGGTACTTGCCTCACTGAGCTTTATCGATCGAATACTAGGTTGACTTTAGATTATCTTCAACGCTCGGGGCTTTCGACTAGAACCTACAGAACCGAAATACCCTAAATTAGACGATCGGTTATACTTGACATATCATCGCTATTAACTATACTCGTATGATATTAAATCCCGACTCATATTTATACGTATTATTTTAATACACAGAACAACTAGGGTCCACATACTCAAAGCACGGTTTGGTATCTATTTTCAGAAAATACGTATACTGTCGTTTCAGAAAATATGGTTATCAAATATTTTGTAAAATATTTCACCACGATATGCAAGTAAGTTTCGTAAAATATTTATAATTATATAGCTATACACGTTCGATTCGAATTCCCGATAATTACAGGATACTCACCTGTATTCCCGAAATTAATTTATCAGAAATCGGGCAGCGTTTCCTCTATTTATCGGATTACCGGTCGATTTCCAAATCAACACACAATCACAATCAAGACAATTCAAATCCAAATCACCAACATACGACTTATATATAAAATGACTAATTTATGTTTCAAAAAATAATTTTATGAACTAAATAATATTTTAATAATTGTAGGAATCAGAATAAATCATCACCGTCCACCGTTGCCTCGCCGAAGCTCATCGCCAACGGCGGTGAAATTCAGTGGTGCCCGTTTATTATGGTGTCCCGCGCGAATTCCATGGATAAAATTCCCAAATAATCCAAAAATAATACTTCAAAAATCATGGAATTTCATTCAAAAATTTCATCACAAATAAACCAATTATTCGAACTGCAAAAGAGATGGAAGGATCGAATTAATCATGGAATTCAATAACCAACAACAGAACACACATAAATGTATGCACAAATATATATATATACACGCCCGAATAAAGAACCGAACAGATGAGCCACGGTACCAGAGCAACGCCGGAAAAAAGATCGGCAGCGGACAACTCAGGGAAGCCGAGGATAAGCGGGGGAAAGATAAGGAGGGGGAAACACAGAGAAGGGAGAGAGAAGGGAGAGGTACATAGGGAGACGAGAGGAAAGAGATCGAGAGGATAGCAGAGAGAGGAGATCGAGAGGATGAGTGAGAGAGAGACTGATGTGTGTTTGTTTTTATTTTATTATATTTTTTTCTTTTATAAAACATAGCTACGGGACATGTAGGAGAAGGGTTGTAAAAATTTTGCATGTATCAATCCAAAAGCTTAAAAATTGAACACATGTCCTACTTTCGTCTGCAAGCCTGATTTTTGACCCGCGTTTCACAATTTAATGAACAAACACTATAAGTGGGCTACTGTAACGGAAGTGTTACAAGCAGTGTTACATTAGCCAAGAAAATTTTGTCCTATTGTAACACCTCTTAATTGGCGTTATAATAATTATATAGCTAGTGTTGCAGAGAAGTACCGGTGTTGCATAATATGTAACATCAGCACCTGGTGTTACATTAGATATTTTATTATTTTTTAAAAATATTAATGTGAAAATATTATCATAAATTAGTATTAATTTTTAAAATTATGTTAAAATTATAAAATTTAATATTAATTATTAAATTTTAATTCAAAATTATATTATATTTATATTATTATATATTACTCTATTTTAATATTATAAAAATTATACTTTTATATTTAAGCTTTTTTACTTCAAAACATAAAATATTGTATATTTTAACATTGCATATGAATATTACATTAAATTAAAGTAATAAACTAGATAAAATAAAAATATATAAATGACATTATTTTAAAAATGATCCATAATATATTATAATTTTTATTTATGTTAATTCCTTTTAAAAAAATTCAAAATAAAACTAAGTAAGAGAATATTAAATATATATATGCACATTTATCACATAAAAAATAGAAAGGCTTTAAAAGTTCCGTCCAAATAAAAAATCAGGACCTCTGAATCATACTTCCCTAACCTTATCTTCTATCCCGGCCTTCTATTAGCCTCTTTGTTTCTCTATGGCAACTAATCGATCTCAACTAATTTGGCTTAGTCTTCTCTCTCTGACAATTCATCTTCTCACTACATATGTTCATCTCTCTGCTTCTCTCTCGGGTACTTCTTCATTGACTCGACAGTTGGGACTCTTCTTCGACTTGTCGAGTGCATCTATATAGATATCCAAATCTTCGATGTTCAAAACTCGAAATATACCTGTATATATCTATAAATGTATATCAAAATACAAATATGTATAGCTAATGGATTTTGAATTTTCAATTAATTTGTGTTCTTAGGTGTGCGATTTGAGGATTTATCGATTTGTGTTCTTATCTAACGTGATTTTGGGATTCAGAGTCTCACTACTGCACAAACTAAGTGCCCTAGTTAGTCTCAATTTAATTCACTAAAATTTGAATCGAAGGTATCACAATTTTATCTCATTTTGATTTTAGGGTTTTGAGTTCTGATTCATTTGTATCATTTTGCTCTTTTCATTTTTTATTTTAGGGGTTTGACTGGTGTTGGTTTAATCTGTGTATTTTCACATTCCTTTAAGTTTTGGAGGATTATCTATTGTTTCCCAATTATTGCATAAATCATCTCTTGATCACCAAAATCAGGTGCCTAATTTATTACTTTTTTCGGAATCATTTAAATATCGTAATGACATAGAATAAAATAGAATGATGTAACTCAATTACATTGTTGTCTTTTTCGCCATTTGTAAGATTGCAATCAAATACTGGAAATTACATATCTGAAATGAAGGAGATGACTCCTGTATCTATCTTCAGATCTAGTTTTATATTTGTGAGTATATTACATAGAAGCAGAAAATCATTTTCTGTAACTAACTAACTGAGGCCTTATATACTAACTAACTACAGCTGTCATTCTATTTTATCATTAGCTGACTCTTCACACTTTGCTGACTCAGCAGCCGTAATATTGTTTACATCCCCCCTCAAGTTAGGAGGCTGAAAGAGATTGCAGACGCCTAACTTGGAGAGAAGATACTGAAGCTGATAGGATGGAAGAGCCTTGGTAAACAGATCACCTGGTTGTTGTTGACTGGGCAAATGATGAGTAACCACCAGACCTTTCTTGATCTTTTCACGGACAAGATGACAGTCCATTTCTATATGCTTGGTGCGTTCATGAAACACTAGATTCGTGGAAATGTAGAGAGCAGATTGATTATCACAAAACAAGACTGCAGGAGTGGTGACAGACATATGAAGTTCAGACAGTAAGGACTGAAGCCAAGAAATCTCACAACAACAATCAGCCATCGAGCGGTATTCAGCCTCAGCTGAAGACCTAGATATAGTGTGCTGTTTTTTACTTTTCCAGCTAATTAAAGCATCACCGAATTTAACACAGTAGCCAGTGATGGATTGTCGTGTTAAAAGACACGAACCCCAGTCTGCATCACAGAATGCTTGCAGGTGCATAGTACTAGAAACAGGGAAGAAAAGACCCTGACCACATGTGCCTTTGAGGTAGCGAACTAACTTCATAGCAGCTTGCATATGATTAATACGAGGTGCTTGAAGAAACTGAGATAACAAATGCACTGTATAGGCAATGTCAGGCCTAGTGATAGTAAGGTAAATCAGTCGACCAATCAAGCGACGATAAATGGTGGGATCAGCCATACACAGAGAATCATCAAGGGCCAATGTGGAGTTTTGCTCCAGAGGCACAACAGAGGGCTTGGAATGCTCACAATGCACATCTTTGAGAATATCAAGTGTATATTTGCGTTGATTAATATAGATACCTGAGCTTGATCGAGCAACCTCTAGGCCAAGAAAGTATTTCAGAGCACCTAAATCCTTTATTTTGAAATTAGTAGCTAGGAAGGTTTTAACTTCTTGAAGCAACTTAACATCATTCCCAGCCAAAACCATATCATCCACATAGACTAACAAAGTCACCATAGAGGATCCTCGAACCAAACAGAATAAGCTGTGATCACATCTAGCTTGATAAAATCCAAACCGTAACAGAGTAGCAGAAAGTTTAACAAACCAACAACGAGGTGCCTGTTTGAGGCCATACAAACTTTTGATCAACTTGCAAACTAGAGGTTGATTCGGAAATTTTGCTAGTATAGCAGTAGGAGGGACATAGCCAGGAGGAATTTTCATATACACCTCTTCCTCTAAGTCACCATGAAGGAAAGCATTTGTGACATCAAGTTGAGTAATAGACCAATTGCATTGAGCAGCAATAGCAATAACAACTCGAAATGTCGTCATTTTTGCAACAGGGGCAAACGTATCAAAATAATCCAGACCCTCCGTTTGCGTGAATCCCTTTGCTACAAGACGAGCCTTATAGCGATCAACTTCACCATTGGGAAGATACTTCACCTTATATAACCACTTACAGCCAACTACACGTTTATCTGGAGTTAGAGGAACAACCTCCCAGGTGTTATTCGCCTCAAGAGCTGCAAGTTCAATACTCATGGCAGTACACCATTCAGCCTGAGTGACGGCACATTTGAATGTGGTTGGCTCAGGAATCTTAGTAATGTTGGCCACAAACTGTTGATATGATGAATTAAACTGATCATAGGTGATGTAATTATCCAAAGGATATAAATCAACAGTAACAGAGCTCACCAGATGAGCAGGAAGCCCTGTATAATCTGCAAATTTCCGAGGAAGTTGCTTTGCACGAACAGGTCTAGTCACCAGAGGAGTAGTACTGACAGGAACAATATCTTTGTCAGGTAAGCAGTGCGAAGAAGAGTTAGAGTCCTGAGTGAACTCATCAGGAACAGAAGACTCAGGACCCAAAGGATCATATAGACCCGAAACATATTCCGGAAATAACCGAGATGGCTCCATAGTAATCATTGTTTGAAATGGAAATATGTTTTCCACAAATTGAACATGCCTGGTAACAAACACTTTCTTAGAAGTTATATCAAGAACTCGATAACCTTTTTGAGCATACGGATATCCAATAAACACGCACTTGACAACTCGTGACTCAAATTTGTCTCGAGATGAAGGAAGTGTAGAGGCATAACACAGTGAACCAAATACCCGAAGAGCTGCAAAATCTAGAGGTTTCTTAAACAACATCTCATATGGAGTTTTGCCATGTAAAACTGGTGTAGGTGTGCGATTTATTAAATACACCGCAGTTAAAATACAATCCCCCCAGAACTGAACTGGTAAGCCTGCGTGAAATCTAAGAGCTCGAGCTGTGTTTAAAATGTGTCGATGTTTCCGTTCGACTAACCCATTTTGCTGAGGAGTATAAACGCAGCTTGTTTGATGAATAATGCCTAAGGCATTAAAAATACTAGCAAGAGTTTTGTTGAGAAACTCAGTTGCATTATCGATTCTAACAGTTTTAATGTACGTATCAAACTGGGTTTTAATCAATTGAATAAAATTGGCAAACAAGGTGGAAACCAGAGATTTATCATTAAGTAAGTACACCCATGTGGCTCTAGACAGGTCGTCCACTATAGTAAGGAAAAACTAACAATTATCATTTGTTTTGACATGATAAGGACCCCATAAATCTGCATGAATTAATTGAAATAAAGTAGTAGAAGTACTCTTGCTTATAGAAAATGGCAATTTAGTTTGTTTAGCCATATGGCAACTGTCACAGTTACTAAGAGGAGATTTATTACAATCAAGAGGTAACAAAGACAAGACATGAGAAGGGACATGCCCCATTCTAGCATGCCAAAGATCAGAGTTTGAAAGAGAGATATGACTACTACTATAATTGTTACTAGCAGTCAGAACAAGAGGAGTAGACTCAGGTGTAGAATATTTGAGAGAAGGGGCCATATCCAAGATGTATAGACCAGCATGAAAGCTACCAATCACGTGTTCCTTCTTCAAGACAGGGTCCTGAAGAAAGCACTTATTAGTAGAGAAAAGAACAAGTGAGTGAGTAGCATTAGTAAGTTGAGGTATAGAGAGCAGGTTATAAGAAAAACAAGGTACACACAGAACATTGTGTAGTGTAATAGTGTTACTGAGAGACACAGAACCCACATGAGTTTTGCAAGCAGTTTGCCCATTAGGTAGAGACAAGTTAGCTGAACAAGGTCTAGAGTTAACTAACAAGTCAAGAAATGGAGTAATATGATTTGTGGCTCCTGAGTCTAATATCCACTGTGTAGCAGTCAAGGGAAAAGATGTATGAACTTGACTAGCAAAAGGGATAAGATTACCTGCAAATTGAGAACTATTAGCAGACCCCACATAAGGCCAGGTAGGAGTATTGGAAGAAGAATTAGTATCCCTAAGATTAGTCTGTAGCATTTGGAGAAGTTGTGTGTACTGAACAGGAGACAGGCCACAACCAGAAACATCACTAGTACAAGATTGCTCAGAAACAGATTCCACTGGTGGAGCAGTCACATTGTTGGCAGATTTAGTCTGTAGAAACTTAGGTCTTGGCTTTGACTTGCCAAATGACTTGTGCCACTGAGGAAACCCATGAAGACAAAAACACTTTTCTTTGGCATGACCTGACTGATGACAATAGTCACAGTGAAGATCTTTTGAGTCACTATCACCCTTCCGGACATTTTGTAGACCCATTCTTATTATTCAGAAATCGATTAGAGTTGATAGCCTTGACATTCATAGCTAGTTTGTCACCAGTTACAATAGAATAAGCATTACGCTGATTTTCCTCCTGAAGCAGAATACTATAACATTGACTCAGACTAGGCACAGGCTTCATAATCAGAATTTGACCTCTAATGGCAGTATAATGCTCATTAAGGCCCATAAAAAATTGAGTGAGCTGCACTGAGTCCTCATATTTTGTCAAGTTTTCATTGACATTACATGTACATTTTAGGCAATTGCACTTTGGCTTGATAGAGAGACGCTCCAACTCATCACTGAGTGTTCGAAATTTAGTAAAGTAGGCAGCAATGGACATTGTACCCTGTGACAGTTGATTAAGTTCCTTGCGTAGATGAAACAATTGAGGAACATTGCTTTGAGCATAGCGAGCTGCAAGATCTTGCCAAATCAGTCGAGCAGTTTTCATGTAGACCACACTATTGCGAATATCAATCGAGACAGAATTCAAGATCCAGGATGTAATCATATTATTACACCTGTTGCAATGAGCAAGGAGAGTAGAATTTGCAGCAGGCATATTGTAGGTTCCATCCACAAAACCTAGTTTCAACTTAGATGACAGCGCGATTTCCATAGAGCGACTCCATTGATTGTAATTATGCTCAGTAAGAACAACATTCGTTAAAGTCATGCCAGGATTATCAGATGGATGAAGGTAATATGGATGATTTACATCAATATTGACAAGCGAACTCGTACCAGATGATGTATATGATGAAGGAGATGCCATACTCAAAGAGTTGAAAAGATAATAATCAATAGAGACTCAACAATGAAGATGTACGAACAACAAGCAGGATTTGCAGATTGCAAATACAATTGATAAAGTAAATCAAGTAAAAAAAACTGTTATCAATACACAGATTTTCAGATGATTCACAAGAAACAACTCAATTGCACACAAAATATGATATAGCGGAAGCAACAATACTGATTATTAACAACACAGTGATATCTGAAGATTGAGAGTAAGAAATGATACAAATCAAGTACGAATCAGGAGAATAAATCATGAATTGAGCATCTGTTCATCCAGGTTTTGCTCTGATACCATGTAAGATTGCAATCAAATACTGAAAATTACATATCTGAAATGAATGAGATGACTCTTGTATCTATCTTCAGATCTAGTTTTATATTTGTGTGTATATTACATAGAAGCAGAAAATCATTTTCTGTAACTAACTAACTGAGGCCTTATATACTAACTAACTACAGCTGTCATTCTATTTCATCATTACCTGACTCTTCACACTTTGCTAACTCAGCAGCCGTAATATTGTTTACACCATTCTAGAATAGATTTAGACAAGAAATCAGTTCGTATATTCTCATGTAAAGACATTATACATATGTTGGTTTCAGAGTCTCTTACTTTTTAAACACATGCAGTATCAGTACGTGTATTACAAACACTGGAGCTTTTTGCAGTTTCTCTTCTATCAAGGTTCTTTGCAAAGCCTTCATATAAGCTTTTTAGCCACATCAAAACTGATACGGTGGCAAGTGAAATGAACTGGTTGATGACATCAGTCTTTGGCTTTGGATTCCTTGTGTTCCTGGTGTTTGTAATGCCATTGCTTGCTAATAATTTGATAGGTCCCAAGGTTTTTCTTTTTCACTGTTCACCTTAAATGCCTAAATTCTATCATGAATGAGATCATCATGCTTCAAATAACTATTTTCCTTTTTTTTTATTCTTGATTACATTTGGACTTGAAGTTAAAACTAGAACACGAAGCTTTCAAGTATCCCAGTTCTATTGGGTTCTCATCTTTAACATTGATATTTTGTAGTACATTTTTGTTATCAGAGTCTTGCCTCTTAAAGAACTAGTAGTACAAGTAACCAGGGTAGAAACTTATTATGCAAAAGTGTAAAGGTTTAGTATACACAGTTCTACAATTTCAAATGCTATAATACAAATGGTCAAAATATGAATTTGTATGCATCTCTTGTTGCGTAATATGAAAGTTTATATTACTGAACTTCTTTGCACCAACTATAAAAGTTAATTTTAGAAGGATAAAGGAAAAAACTAAACCTCTTTTACTCTTATGAATACAGAAATTTATAGCACTATTTTTATAATTTACCTGTAATATCTGCTGTTCAATCTACGTGCAGGATGTTAACAACCTTGCATTGAAGGAAATGTTATCAAGTGGTCCCATCTCTTTAGCCGCATGCTCTTTAGTTTACTGCATTATCACTCTGTTTCTGGAGAAAACTGTGTACATAGGATTTCTGCTGAGATACCTGGCATTCATAAGGGAATGGCCGCAAGCACTAGCTACATTAAATTACGTATACCGTAGTA
Source organism: Apium graveolens (assembly GCF_009905375.1). Taxonomy (NCBI): domain Eukaryota; kingdom Viridiplantae; phylum Streptophyta; class Magnoliopsida; order Apiales; family Apiaceae; genus Apium; species Apium graveolens. The sequence goes on from NC_133648.1 coordinate 273,715,048, forward strand.
GATAGCAAAACGTGTACATACAGAGGGATTGAGGTGAAGCATGGAGATAACAACGGACTAAACATTGACTTCTTCATAAACACTGGTACAGTGATTATGCATTTCTATGACACCATTCTTTTCTACATCAGCAATCTCATTAATCACCCTATAACATTTTGGATCTGTTTTTTTGCTACAACTAGAATGTAATAGTGAAGAATTCAGTGAGCTACATTAGGGAAACCAAACACCCTCACCCAAATCCATAATATTTGTTAAATCAGCATTTTATTATCATCTTCTCTATTTGCATATAGAAAGACATTTATATACCCTCGTGTATATCTACCTATGTCGCCAACAACAGTGCTGAGAATAGCTACTTCTTCAACAAAAAGATAAATATACTCAAAACTCATTGCAATAGCATAATGTTCAATTCTCCCAAGTTACTAAAACAACACTTTTTGTTCTTGATTCAGTGTGCTTTGCCTCATCAGGTGAAATTACTGAGATCGACAAGTAGAGGAGGAGATTCAATATTCTCTACTTGAGGTTAGTGCAAACATCTGCAACACACCCATGAATTATATGCATTAATGGTTGTATGTGGCTATGTGCACAGTAATTTGAAGATTTATTGAATTTTTTTCTTGTAGGTAAATAAACTATAACTTTAGATGCAACAAAATTTTAAGGGGATGTTTTAAATTTTATATTTTGATATTAATAATCTCAACTTTAACTGTATGTATAAGTGTACGACTATTTGAATAAATATTAATGTATGATTGATGGTTCTTACTGAATCTTAAGAATTAGTTTTATGGTTAGTCGGCTTGCTGTGTATATGGAAGATGAGATATTCTCTTAGGCGGACCAAAGTTTGTTGGTTTTGGGCATGTGTGTCTGTTAGTGTTCGGTCTGTATGTATGAATAATAGAAATTATTAGTTTAATGGTGACCTGCTGGGCAATATAGTTATAATATAATTATAATTTAGAGGAATCACACACCACTAGGGGCATTTCATCCTGACAATTCTTTTCAGTTACGTATCAACAACATTACCTTGATCTGGTAACTGATTCATATAACAGGTTGTAAGGTACCCAAATTATGCTTTGAATTGCTTCGGTACATCACCACCTATCCTCACCTACCTCAGGTTTAACATTTTTGTTAGAGAATGCATATTTATTGTACCCTTTCTAGTTGCTACTTGCTAGTTTAACTGAATTTTTTTCAAGTTAACATAGATTGACAGAAACTTTCTACTTGATGCAGGTACACTTTGTTCATTGTGCTATATCCTACTGGATTTGTCAGTGAATGTGAGTGTTCGTATAAAAAAATATGTTTAGGTTAAACCATTTTTCTAGTCCTTCATTGTGCTATATACGTAGTTCCATTTGCAATTATGGGAATGGCTAAACTAGCAGGATATGTATCCAGAAGTAAATTTGTTAGTAGTTTTCAGTTTTCACTATCAGTCAATGATTCACTTCTCCTGAACTGGTTTATTTTGTGTCCTCTATTCTTATATATATAATTTTCTTTTAAAAGTAATCTACTTATATTTTGAAGTATCTAAAGAAATTTGAATTATATCTTATAATTTTATAGAAATCAGCTAATATATTATAAAACACTTTTTTTTTCGGGCAGACTTCTTTGTGAGACTTCTTTGTGACATATATCTTGACAAGTGGATTGTCAGGATTTTCTTTAGAGATTCTTCAGCCGGGGTTACTTGTCTGGGGTTACTTGTCTTCAACTATATTAAAATGCATACATGGGGTCGTGGAAAAAATATAAATCCGTATCTATATTCACTGCCATTTTTATATAAGTGAAATTATAGCTTTTTCATCGCTAATGTTGACTTTATGCAGTACATTCCTGAAACAAAGATGGTGTTTCTTGGGTGAAAGGAGCCACAAGAGTGAGCTAATGACATAGCTTATATTACGTCATCAATTGCCTGAACCAGTTTTTGATGATAGTCGAAAAATAGTTTTTTCCTATCCAAGGATAGTTTGGATGTTATGTTGTAGTTGTTAGCGTTAGAGATGAGACTCCTATGTAGTGGTATGGTTTGGAGAACTGAGACTGTTTTTTAATAGTTTGGTTCAAAAAATTGAGACTTATGTATTCAAATTTGATATTTTATTTATTACGGTATTGTTCTTTAGATTGAGTATATATTTCAAAAAAATTAAAAATAACTGTTACATATGTGTGGCGCCCCAAAACCCGGGGTCAGGAGTCTCGGAGGCTACGCCATCTAAACTCACACAACTGACACTACAATATATAAATACTCATGCTTCACGACCCCACACTTATCACACACACATACTTACAGGTTATTGTCTTGGAAACGAACCATCATAACTAGAGTAATTGTCAACCATCAAGTGATACTTATTACAACCCAAAAGTAATTAATCTTACCGGGGAGGAAGCCAAATATACGTTTCTTGTTTCTTACCTTACATAAGTCATACTTATAAATAAGCCGAACTATAAACAACTGAAAACTAATCCAACTTATTCTGACTACCTGTGGTACAACACCAAACAATCTACGGAACAGCTGGCCATTTCCTACCTGTTTCCTGGTTGTGGTTCTCATGGCAGGCATCTTGATTCACTGTTGTGTTGTGTCAATTTAAGAAAATAAGTGTGAGCTATAATGCCCAGCATAATAAAGTACAGTATGAAAATGACTGTATGATAACATCATATATGATAATTATATTTAATTCGAAAATAGTTTTCCTTGGTGATACACACCTTCTTATGAAAACAATTCTTTAAGGGATTTTAATTTCCTGCGAATACCTTAATAGTAATCCCAACACCTAGGCTTGGGTTACGGTATTGCATCGCAATTCCAATTGGAAGAATTAGGATACTCGTTAGAGCCACCGTATACGATGATCAGTCGTAATACGATAATAGTAACCTTTTCTACTAGTAGAAGGACGACACCTTTGTATCCCAGTTATCACCCTTGCCGCATTCGGGCTACGTGTCCCATTTTCGGGTATACACATACTTCACAAGTTCCTGAGTATACTGAGTACCTTCGCCTGCGGTACCTTTGGTAGTCCATCTAGCACACATAATACCAGAGTCTACCCCTCCCTTGTCCTTTAAAAGAATTCTATCAATCTCGAGAACTCGAACCACATCGAAGTTCCCTAAGCGTTTTGCTTGTTGATAGAAACAGCTTATCTCTCTAAGATATAAGTGTATATATATATGTATATACGTACTTCCAAGAATTTCGGAGGAAGTACTAAGGATGTGAGTTGACCGTTGTCAACAGATAATTAATAAGGGGGAAAAGTTTCTCTTTGAAACTATTTTCAAAATATTAAATAAGTCGGGATAATATTCACCGACGATCTGAAATTATTCGAATGCTATTCTGAAATCAGAAAGTATATTTTAATCAGGATCTATGATTTTTAAATCAATAATAAACCATTTAATAAATAATAAATAATTAAATGATAATCGATAAATAATTAAACCTCGAATGGGTTTACTCTCTAAAACAATATTTAAAATAATATTCCTCAATTAGTTTGTGTCTCCATAATTAATAATCTATAGTGATTAATCGGGTTTGAAATAAATAAATGTTGGAGTATACTGTTCCCATAATAAGGAATAAGTATATAGTATTTATTATTCGAACTATAAAATATAGTTGAGGGAATATGATCGTTGGGAAATCATTTTTAATAAAAGTTCGAGGTGTTTTAATGTTTCGTAAGTGGACGATGAGTCCCTTTTAAAACGTACTACTATGGACTTATAATTGTCCTATAATATCACCGGAATGATTTCCGGGTTTTATCTTAAATCCCGACCGACTCTCGGTCTTATATAATATGTCACGCTTAAAGTGAAATAATATTTCACGATATATACTTATCGTACAACATCGCTATATTATGCGAAAACTCAACAACTACGTATCATGGAAAACATGGTATTTATGCAATGATAATAAAACCATTCTTTCATAACACAACAGTAAAAATGGAGTTGGGTTCGAAAACTTGCCTGGGTATCTCGAGGTGGAGGATGCTCTAGGTTCCGCTCGGAAATCTATAACCATAAACACATTTCATTTTGTTAGGTCCCGTTCTAATTTACGGCAACCCGCACTCATGCGCTACTTATTATGCACCCTCTCAACTTACACTGCCCTTATCATTTCTTTAAGTCGTATTCACATTATGATCACTTCATTTTCCTAAGTATCATAGATTCATTCTTATTATCGCCGTCGGCTCCGTTTATGGATTCTCACGGTTTCTACTCGCGCGGTCTCGGCTCCGATATTTTTATAAAATTGAGAAATCATTATTTTCACTTGAAATTTTTATGGAAGTTAGGAAACTCAATATGTTACTCTCTGTAAAAATTTCATGATTTATGAACACATTTAAGTCTATCCTTTATATTTTCAAAGTTCGTGATTCGTAGCAGTTTTTTGTCGCGTAAATCACTTTTAGTAAAACGACCATAACTTTTGATTCGTAAATCGTAATCAAGCGATTCAAGAGCCTAAACGATCCTTATAACATTTTCTATCCTAAAAAAGGTTATTTTTAAGAAACTACAGTTTACAACTTCGGGACTTTATGCAGAAACTTAAAGTTACGATTTGTTGGTTTTATCGGAGTTACGTTTACGATCGGGGTTTCGTTTACGCCCTAACTCTTAACACAACCACCAACAATCATCATATCATCATCAACACACAAACTCCTCTCAAGAACATCATGTTCGTAAGGCAAAAACAACTAAACTTAAATCTATTTAACTTAATCATCAAGATTTCACCCATAACACTCATTATACTAGGTTTACTACCACATACTAAATGGATCTTAAAATGAATCTTAAATAAAGTTGGGCCGAAGTTTTTTACCTTTTTTGAAAGCTTGAGATGTGTTCTTGAGGATGGTGGAGGCTTGGAAGTGCTTGGTATGATTTTTAGAACCTAAAACCACCATTGAAATCAAGAAACCAAAGAGAGGTTACTATTCATACTATTCACTAGTGAGTTTCTTGAATTTATTCCACCCATCAAACCTTGATAAAAAGAGATGAAAGAATTTTCTTACCTTAGTTTAATTTCTAGGAGGCTTGATAATTAATTGGATGATTTTACAAGAGCTAGAACTTGGAGATTTGAATTTGAATTCCCCTTTTCTTCTTCAAATTGCCGAATGGAAGCAATTGGGATGGGGGATATTTATACTACTCTTGGTTGCTTTTCTTGGATGCTTTGCTAGGTTGCTTCTAGGAAGATGAGGTGATATCTTTGCAATTGATTTTATTCTCCTAGTATAGCATTCTAGGTTGATTCTTGGTTGCAAATCTTAGGGACAAATCTTTGTAGCTTGCTAGCTTACAAGCTAACTACAAGGTTTAGCTTTCTTAGCACACTATTTTTCTAGCTAGCTTGATCATCCTATGGTTAGCTCACTATTTGATGAAGTAACCATGGTTACTTCCTTACCATGGTTTAGTTAGTGCGTTACGTTTATTTAATCGTTTACGCATTCGCTCGGTTACTTAAACGTTCTTCGTAATACTCACTCGTAAATGGTTCGTGATGTAATTCCTTTCGTATTTATTTCTTATATTTTTATTTATCCTCCTTTAATATAAATCCGTAGGGTTTTAATCTCGTAATTATATTGTGATTCCCGTAGTCCTTGATGAGTCGTAAATACTGTCGTTTTTCAAAGTTCGTTTTCTTCGAAAACTAATAGCGTTTACATACACTCATTTAGTACGTATAATCGTAATATCAACTCCCAAACTCATTTTCTCATGCACTACATAGTGTGAGCTCAAAATTTTTTCCCGTCCGTCAGGGTTACTATTCATTAAACGTTTTACAAGGTCTCAAAAATTCGAGTTATTACAATTTAACTATTCTAATGTAATATATGTTTATATATAGTGTTATATTACATATGATAGTGTTGCTTAATTACAAAAAATGGTGTTACAATAGATAAAACATATTGTTACAATAGGCTGTGGGGTCCACGTTTGCAATCTTGATGGAACCTAATGTATCACTCATTTTGTGTTACATTTGGGCATTACAGTTGTTAGGAATATATGTGCATTAGTTTGATGATATATTTAACAAAACACTTAAGTAGAAATCTAGTGTTTGTAGCCTCAATGGATAAGACCATTTTGGCTATCCGTTGATGGTGTAGCTTTACTTAAAAATAAGTCTACTGTTGTAGCACATTTCAGTCTCTGAATTTGAGATATAAATTCTTAAATGTTGAGGGAAATTATAAGTCATGTTGACTACTAGAGGATATGCAGATAGGAAGGCCAATTGTAAGTATTTCATGCCTTGTAATTTTGTATAAATGAAATGGTGTCAACGGATAACTTAAAGACCTTCAACGGATGAGAAACAAAGCTTCAACGGATGTCTCTAAAGCTTCAACGGATAACATCCTTCAACGGATGAGTGCATCAACGGATAGAGCTTCAACTGCTAACACATCAACGGATAAAGCCATCAACGGATGAAGGCTTCAACGGATGTGCTGTTAAATAGCAGTTGACAAGTTGTAGTTGTACCTACAAACAGAGGCACATGGGTTGACAGAGACAACTGAGATGTGGTAGCCTATTTCAGGAACATCAGAAAAAGCAGCCGTTCTACTCTAGTATAAAGAGGCAATAGTCAACAATGCACTGGAGTAAAATGGAGAAGAAACAAGTGGAGAACTTATTTTATTATTGTACTTTTTATCTTTGTCTTCACTTGTAAACTTGGTGATATATAAACCAAGTAGCAGCTAGTAATTAGAATAGAATTTTTCCAGAGCTGTTTAGAAAAATCTTGAGAGAAAAATTATCTAGTTTGTACTAGGACGCAGCTGTGATCAACTTCTTGAATCACAAATTTTATGAAATACCATCTCTGGTGGAACAATAATCCACCAGAAAAGTTTTTAAGGTCTGTTGTGTTCTTTACATTAGTGCTTGAATATATATCTGTCTGTATTAGCTTAAAGCAATTCACACACTTGTTTATCTTGAACACAAAGCCTTTAAAACTGCTCAAAACTTGAAAAAGTTTTGAGATTTACATTCAACCCCCCTTCTGTAAATCTCATTGTTAGTCCACTAGGAATAACAATTGGTATCAGAGCAAGCTCTTGACACACAAAGAGTTTAAAGATCTTGGAAACTAACAAAGATGAGTAAGAAGGATATTGGAGTAAAAATCCCAGTTCTTGACAAAGACAGTTATCACCATTGGAAGGTGAAAATGCACCTTCATCTTCTCTTCCAAGATGAAGGTTATGTAAACTGCATTGAGAATGGTCCTCACATTCCCCACAAAGTAGCCACAGTTGCTACGACCACAATTGTTGTTGGTCAATCCATTCCAAAACCTAGAGCATAATGGACAATGGAAGACACAGAAGAAGTCCACAAGGATAAGAAGGCTATGAACATTTTGTTTAATGGTCTTGACAAGGATATTTTTGATAATGTGATAAATTGCACAACTGCCAAAGAGGTTTGGGACACAGTTCAGCTACTGTGTGAAGGTACAGAACAAGTAAAAGAAAACAAAATGCAGCTTCTCATTCAACAGTATGAGTATTTTCATTTTGAAGAAAATGAATCTTTAAATGACACATTCAATAGATTCCAAAAGCTGTTGAATGGACTGAAGCTGTATGGTAGAGTATACCAGGTGAAGGATTCAAATCTTAAATTTTTAAGATCCTTGCCAAAGGAATGGAAACCCATGACTGTCTCCTTGAGAAACTCTCAAGATTATAAGGACTTCACTCTTGAAAGATTATATGGAATATTGAAGACTTATGAACTAGAGCTGGAACAGGATGAGGTATTGGAGAAGGGAAGAAAGAAAGGAGGTTCAGTTGCCTTGGTAGCTGAAAATGAGAAAGAATGCAGACAAGAAACTGTGAGATCTACATCAAACTCCAAAGATGGCACAAGCAAATCAGAATCAAGCAAGGGTAAGGAGCAAGTTGCTGAGAATGAAGACAACTCCAGCCAAGATGACTCTGATGGTATTGATGAGCATCTTGCATTTCTGTCCAGGAGATTTGCAAAGATGAAATTTAGGAAAAACACTAGAGCCACTAAACCTCATAAGAACATGGTGGACAAATCCAAGTTCAAGTGTTTCAATTGTGGTATAAGTGGACACTTTGCAAGTGAGTGCAGAAAGCCAACTTCTGAAAAGAAGAAATTTGACCAAGTAGATTACAAAAAGAAATATTTTGATCTGCTCAAGCAAAAGGGGAGGGCTTTCATTACTCAAGAAAAAGACTGGGCAGCTGATGGAGAAGAAGAGGATGAAGATGTGGAATATGTCAACTTGGCTCTCATGGCTGATTCTGAGGAAAATGAAGTTAGTTCATCAAGCAACCAGGTAATCACTACTGATTTAACACAGCTTACTAAAGAAGAGTGCAATGATGCTTTTAATGACATGTCTACTGAACTGTATCATTTGCGTGTGTCTCTTAAATCTCTTGCTAAAGAAAATAGTAGGATTAAAGAGAACAATTTGTTTTTAAGTAATAGAAATGCTGTGTTAGAAGATAAGCTGATTGACCTAGAGAAAACTAAGCTACATTGTATATCTGTTGAAAATGAACTAGCTGAATCTGTTAAGAAAGTAGAAATACTTTCTAATCAATTAGAGAGAGAGCAAGAGGTGATTAAAGCCTGGAAGACATCTAGGGATGTTAGTGCTCAAATTGTCAAGGTCCAAGGAATTGAATCATTTTGTGAGACTGCCCGGGATAAAAACAAAAAGAAAATGGAATTAATTGATGGGCTGTCAACGGATGTGGAATCAACGGATGATGAAAATTATCCGTTGAAGGAGGAAAAGGAGCATCCGTTGAAGGTTCCTCAATTAAAACAGGTAGATGTTTCTAAAAGTGAAAATCTAAAGAAACTCAACAAAAAGTTTGGTTCAACTTCCAAGAACTTTGTCAAAGAAGAAGCAAGCACATCCAAAGATTTCAGTAAGGTGGATATAGGACACATGATCTTAGAACAGTTAAAGAATAGGCTCAAAGTGGTTGAGGATAAAAAGGAAACTAAAAGGAAATCTAATAGAAATGGGAAGGTAGGGGTTAATAAACATAACAATTACACACCTGATAAGTATGCTCCTAGAAAAAGCTGTGTGCATTGTAGTAGTGTTAATCATCTATCTGCTAATTGCAAATCTATTAAGAAAACTCCCATACCTGTGCCCTCTTCCATGCCTAATATGTCTGCATCACCTCTGCATGCTATGCCTGTTATGTCTCAACAGAATCCTTATGCACATTTTGCAAACATGCCATATTTTAACAATCCTTATCTTGCTGCATTTAGTATGCCTCAATTGCCATACAATATGCCAATATGGAATAACATGCTTGCACAATCCATGCCTTATCAAATTCCAAATGTGCTAAATGATTCTGTGACTAACCCTACACCTCAACCAACTACATCTAAGATCAAGGTTGACTCAAAGTTACCTAAGTCTAAAGATGCAGGAGGAATGAAGTCTAGGAGAAAGGCTAACAAGAATGGACCCAAGGAAACTTGGGTACCAAAATCAACTTGATTGATTTTATGGTGTGCAGGGAAAAAGAAGAAATCTATGGTACTTGGACAGTGGCTGTTCAAGACATATGACAGGAGATTTCTCCCTGCTCACAGAGTTTAAGGAGAGAGCTGGCCCTAGCATAACCTTTGGAGATGACAGCAAAGGGTTTACTATGGGATATGGCTTGATTTCAACAAGGAATGTCATAATTGATGAAGTTGCATTAGTTGATGGTCTCAAGCACAACTTACTGAGCATCAGTCAACTATGTGATAGAGGGAATACAATTTCCTTCAATTCAGAAGCCTGTGTTGTCACCAGTAAGAAAGACAACAAAGTGGTTCTAACTGGAGTTAAAAAAGGAAATGTGTACTTAGCTGACTTCAACTCTACAGATACAGAATCTATTACTTGTCTCTTCAGCAAAGCAAGTTCAGCTGAAAGTTGGCTATGGCACAAGAAGCTATCCCATTTGAATTTCAAGACAATGAATGATCTAGTCAAAAAGGACTTAGTTAGAGGAATTCCTCTTGTTGAATTCTCAAGGGATGGTTTGTGTGATGCATCATCTAAAGTGCAAACAAGAAAAGCTACTCAAAATGAATGTCTGTATAGTAGTTTTCTATCTCAGGAGGAACCTAAGAAAGTGGAAGAAGCCTTAATGGATCCAAATTGGATATTAGCTATGCAGGAAGAGCTGAACCAATTTGAGAGAAACAAAGTTTGGAAGCTGGTACCCAAGCCAAAGAACAAGAGTTCCATTGACACAAAATGGGTATTCAGAAACAAGATGGATGAAAATGGCATTGTCATAAGGAATAAAGCCAGATTGGTTGCTAAAGTCTATTCTCAACAAGAGGGAATAGATTTTGATGAAACATTTGCTCCAGTTGCAAGACTTGAAGCCATCAGAATCTTTCTAGCCTATGCAGCTAATGCCAATTTCAAAGTCTATCAAATGGATGTCAAGAGTGCATTTCTAAATGGGGAATTGGAGGAAGAAGTTTATGTAAGCCAACCTCCAGGTTTTGAAGATCAAAATTTTCCAGACCATGTGTATTATCTGTTGAAAGCACTCTATGGACTAAAGCAAGCACCTAGAGCCTGGTATGAGACTTTGTCAAAGTTCCTTCTAGATAATCATTTCATAAGAGGTACTGTTGACAAAACTCTCTTCTTTAGAAATGTTAATGGCTCTAAGATACTTGTACAAATTTATGTAGATGATATTATATTTGGATCTACAGATGATAAGCTTTGTAAAAAGTTTGCTAAATTAATGCAAAGTAAATATGAAATGAGCATGATGGGAGAGCTAACTTACTTTCTTGGGTTACAAGTAAAACAAGTTAGTAGTGGAATTTTCATTAGTCAAACTAAATATATTTATGATCTTTTAAAGAAGTTTGACTTAATGGATTGTTCACCTGCAAAAACTCCCATGGCCACTGCCACTAAGCTTGAATTAAACAATGCTGAAAAGTCTGTGGATATTACAAGTTATAGAGGCATGGTTGGCTCACTTTTATATTTAACTGCTAGTAGACCTGATATAATGTTTTCAACATGTCTCTGTGCTAGATTTCAAGCTGACCCTAAAGAATCTCACTTAGTGGCCATTAAAAGAATTTTCAGATATCTCAAGGGGACTCCAAATCTAGGAATTTGGTACCCTAGAGAGTCTGGTTTTGATCTAATTGGCTACTCAGATGCAGATTATGCAGGTTGCAAAATAGACAGGAAAAGCACAACAGGCACCTGTCAATTTCTAGGGAACAAGCTTGTATCATGGTTCAGCAAGAAGCAGAATTCTGTTTCCACATCAACAGCTGAAGCTGAGTACATTGCAGCTGGTAGTTGCTGTGCACAAATACTATGGATGAGGAACCAGTTATTTGACTATGGTATGACTGTTGACAAAATTCCAATATTTTGTGACAACACAAGTGCCATTGCCATTACTAAAAATCCAATGCAGCACTCAAGAACCAATCACATTGATATCAAGTACCACTTCATTAGGGAACATATGATGAAAGGTACAGTGGAACTTCATTTTGTTCCAAGTGAACAACAAATTGCAGACATATTTACCAAGCCACTTGATGAATCAACATTCACAAGATTGGTAAGTGAGCTAGGTATGCTTAATTACTCTTAAAATTCATGTCCTTATTGCAATTTGAATTGAAGCCTGAAATATATTAGCTACAAGAACAAATTTGATTTTTAACACAGATTATTCCATCAATGGATATTCCCTATCCGTTGAAAGTCAAAATTGTTCTGTCAACGGATGTTCATTATCCGTTGAAAGTCATATACATTTCTGGAAATTTTATCTGTCAACGGATAAAACTGAAGTGCTCTTCAACGGATGACAGTTTACCTTATCCATTGAAATACCACATCAGTCGATTCAGGTGTTTCACAGCCGTTGATTCTATTGTCTTAACCGTTGATACTCATACATACAGCTGTATGTATTTGTTTTAAAGGTAGTTTTTAGAATACTTACAGTTTATTCTTAAACGGCTGAAATTCACTTACATATATTTATTGTTTAATCTCTTATTTATGCTTTTTAATTTGAGAAAGTATATAAGCCCTTCTGATTTTTCATTTTTTACTTTACGCTTTCTTGAAATTTCAAAGCTTTTACCATTTTCTCTCTGCAAAACCTTCAAGTTATTCTCTACAAATTCTACTCACAACAATGGCACCAGTAGTAAAGATTATGTCTCAATCCGGATTCATCAATGAGAAGAACAATTTCATAGCTTTGGTAGAAAAGAATGAAGCCCACTCCGATTATCACAAAATGATGGACTTCATCAAAAACTGTAAACTTAGCTATGCAATGCTGGAAGCCCCAATGATTTACTGTGAAGTAGTTGAGGAGATTTGGACAACTGCTGAGTTCAACTCAATAGATATGACTATCTCCTTCACTCTCAAAGGTAAAAATCACTGTGTTAACTGTGATGATTTACTAGCATGTTTTAAATTACCTGAGAACAATGCCATGACACCACACACTGATAATGATGTATCCAGCATGTTAGATTCCATAGGTTATTCTCTTAACTCTGCTAGTTTAGGGAGTATTAAAAGAAAAGGCCTTAGGAAAGAATGGAGTTTTCTTGGGGATGCCTTTATCAAGGTTTTCTTTGGGAAAATTAGCAATTTTGATGCCATAACTTCATCTCTTGTTAATATGCTCTATATGCTTGTTTCTGATAGGTATTTTAATTTTAGCAACTATGTTATGCTAGAATTGGGTACTAGATTAGGTAACAAAGCTAATAGATCTAATAACATCTATTATGCTAGATTCTTTATGTTATTGGCTAACCATGTTGCTGAAGGTTTGGTCATAACCAATGAGAATAATAAACTCAAGTGCTGGGCACAAGAGAAAAGAGTTCCTGCAGATTTATTGAGAATGGATCTCAACAACAGTGTGTCATTGGTATATTTACCAATCATGAATGCACCTCAGGTAAGTGAGGTAATTGCTTCTACAACTCCTACTTCTTCCAACCCCTCTACTTCTTTATCTTCTAGTGTGGCCATGGAATCTGTGACAATGCCCCAACAGATTCCTACCAAGGTCACCAAAACTAAACTTTCAAAATCAAAGACAAAGAAAACCACCTCTGTTGTTTCTCAAAAGACAATAGTTGTAACACCTACCCTTAACCCTGAGGGGAGTGAACAGGGTGTGAGTGGTGAGGGGAGGGGTGAACATCAAAGAAACCCCCAGGATAAGGAAGGAGAGATAAGTGTTTCCCAAGCTAGCCAAACCACAGTTTCTCAAAAAGCTGTGGTGGTTGAAAAGGTTACTAGCACATCCCTAGCTGCATTCTCCCAAAAGGATGTAACTATTGAAAATAGTTCCCAACCAGGAACACAGAACAAACGAGGGAGGGACACTAAAGCCAAACACTCACCAACAAAAGCCTTTATTAGAAGAAAGAGAGCAAGAACCCAATCTTCTACACAGGGTGCACACACTGCACAGATACATCCATCTGTATCTATGCCTTCTCAAACTCAGTTTGATGTGGCTCCAACAAATGTGGAGTCACAGCCCCATTCTCTCACAATTAACACACATCAATCACCACACACTTCTTCACCATCTCTAGATGTGGATATGTTATTCCCATCAATTCCTGATTCTCCCTCTTTACAACTCAGGGAGGAGCCCCACTCAAATACAGGTGATCATCATCTTTTAGATGATTTGTTGGATCACCCGCAAATTCTTTCAGATGTAATTGAAGGATCTGTGTCACCAAAACTCATATCAATCTACACAGATTCAACAGTTATATCACTTTCAATTTCTACTTCTTTTCCTTCTTCAACGGATATCACTCATCCGTTGACAAGTGGTTGTTCTTCAACGGATAAGCTTAACAGCAGTTATCCGTTGATACCATCAGTTTCACCTTCAACGGCTATTCCTCATCCGTTGATAGTCTCTACACACACAACTGAAACAATTCCAAGTGTAGAAGACTTGATTACTGTACAATCACTTCTAGGACTGAGGGAAGGGAGTGACAATTTGAGTGAGAGGCTGGGTTACTCCCAGGCAAAAGGAGAGATTGAGAGCTCAAACATGCATGCTATTTTTTCCAGCATGGCAAAAGTAAGTGAGAGGAGTACCACCTTAGTAGGTGAAGGTGAGGGAGTGAGTTGTGTGAGCCAGGGGGAGCCCCTGATGCAAGAACATAGAGAAAATGAGAGAAAGGCAGGTACAGCAGAAATAAGGATGGATCCAGCCATTGCTAGTGAGTCAATGATTGTGAATGATGCTGAAAAGGAAAGATAATTTCAGCAACATTACAAAGCTGTTATTGATAACATTTCCTTGGATGCTGACACTTTTACTCATCCTGTTTCAGCCTATCAATTATTGGCTGCACAGGGCAATGTGGAGGCAGAAAAGACACTACATCTAGTACATACAACAGCATCTCTTCAAAGGGACAAAGCTGCTATTAATAAGATGCCTTCAACAGCTGGTGAGTCATTTGAAGAATTTGGAGTAAATTCTGATGATGATGACTTTGTTTCTTCTGATGGAAGCATGAACTTAGGGGGAGATGAAGGCCCTAGTTCTATTCCAAATCTACCTGAATGGGCCTTCACAAAGGAGTCTACAATAGGGCAATTCAATGTCTCCTTAGTCAAACAAATCAGTACTATCAAACAGGCCATTCAGAAAACTTCTCATGCTGGTACAAAGGCTATCCTTACAGCTCACTTGGACTCACTGCATCTCATGAAGTTGCAGCAAGTAAGACAGAATCTGAGTGTGGATGAACTCAGAAAGGATATTGCTGACTTGAAATCCTACAATTCTGAAAAATTGGATTCAGTCATGCCCTATGGTACAATGCAGGACATTCTGTTGAGATTGAAAAAGGAATCACATACTGAAAAGAGGCTGGCCAAATTGGAAGACAGAGTTCAAGTTATTGAAGATTCTGTGGCCACCATTCTTCACAACCAACAATCTCAAACAAATCTACTTATGCAGCTGGCAAAAGCACAGGGCTTGACCCCTCTCCTTGATGATAACAAAAAGGGGGAGAGTAAAAGGGAAGGGGAAGGAGAGCCATCTACAAAAATCCAAATATCTAAAGTGCTAGTTCCTGCCATCACTACTTCTCCAATCATTCAAATCAAAGGAAAGCCTGATGGAATTGATTTAATCTAGCTAGCAGCAGCTGAAATTCAAGTGAAAGAGCAAAGGAGGAGAATTGATGAAAGGATGCAACAACTGTTTGGTTCTACACAAGATAAATCAATATATGTGAAACATAGCACAAAGGTTGAACCAATCAATATGGAGCACAAGCCAGAAAGGAGAAATAAGGTTGGAGAGACTTCTTTCAAGAATCTAAAACCTATGGTTCTCAAGCCCAACACTAGATCCAGCAAGGACTCCACAAAGAACCCTCTAGACATTGCTCAGATGAAAGAAGTGGACTTTCCTCTTCCAAAGCCTGATGAAGACAAAGTTTTGGGTACTAGCATTATAAAACACAAGGAGACCATGGATGAGGCAGTAAGGAGAAACATGGCTATTATCTTTAGAGAGGGAAAGAGCATATGTGTGATGCAAGGACATCCCAAATTCTCAATAGCCAAGAGGGAAGAAACCAAAAGGTTAAAGAAAGAAGCTGAAAAACTCAAGGCTGACAAAAGAGCACAAGCAAAGCTTGAACAAAAGCTAAAGTCAAGTCTAGTTGAAAATGAGAAAGGAATTGAAGTCAGGGGTGAAGACAAGATTGCAAACTTAGATGAGGTTTTTGGGAGTATATTTGGTGAAAGTATGGAGGAAAAAGAGGAATTGCAGAAGGGAAACAGAAGAAAGGCCAAGGAACATAGAAGGAGTGAAGGCAACACTGAAGAAACTAAATCTCTACCTTCCATACCTGAACCCTTTGTTGCTGATCCCACTATAAACATCCATGGTGAACCAATCATCCCAAAAGAGGAACCTATTGATTGGGACACCATCAATTTGCCTACCTTTTTAACCACTCTTCCACTACCAAAGAAACAGAAAAGAAAATCCAAATCTACACCTCCCCTAAACTCTAAGAAATTCACTCAAAAACATAAACCTAACCCTAAGCCACCCATTTCTAAAGATGATTATGTTCACATCTGTGACATAAAAGAAATTTCATACATTAAAATCTATCTGGATGAGTTGGAGGATGTAAGGGGAATTGCTGCTTACAGACAGCTACCAGAGAGATTGGTGTTCAGATACAAAGGAGCTGGGGAAAGAACATGGCCTCTCTACAGGATTCTGAATGAAGGCTACTCTACCTTGATCAGAGTCTTTTCAGCCATACAAAAGGATTCTGGCTTTACCAGGACTGCCAAGACTGAAATTCTCAACAAGATTGCCAACATAAGGAAAACTTGGAGGGAGCCCAATGCCTTGCCCAGAACCTTACTCATTCAAGAAAGGGGAACTACAATTCACAAATCACCTCATTGGTTGATGGAATTCAGAGATGATAAAGGAGTCAGGAGATTTTTCAGACTTGAAGACCAACTCAAGATTGCCAGCAATGAAACTCTCAAAGAAATGCAATCTAAGTTGGATATCAGTGATGAAGATGAAGCTGAATTCTTCAGACAACTCCAACTCCAAATTGAGGAAAATGACAAAGGGCTAGGAAAGAAAACCAGGGATCAAAGAAGAAAAAGATGATTTGCTCAGGCTAGAGGAGCATCCTTGGAAATACTGTAAATCTTCAATTACCTTCTAGTACATACACTTTTGCAGCACTTTTGAATTTCTACTTAGTTTCAGTTCATATAATTGTTAAGTGTTTTGTTATCATCAAGTTAACTTTGAATTTATGTCTACAATTCTTATAGACATAAATAGGGGGAGATTGTTAGAAATATATGTGCATTAGTTTGATGATATATTTAACAAAACACTTAAGTAGAAATCTAGTGTTTGTAGCCTCAACGGATAAGACCATTTTGGCTATCCGTTGATGGTGTAGCTTTACTTAGAAATAAGTCTAGTGTTGTAGCACATTTCACTCTCTGAATTTGAGATATAAATTCTTAAATGTTGAGGGAAATTATAAGTCATGTTGACTACTAGAGGATATGCAGATAGGAAGGCCAATTGTAAGTATTTCATGCCTTGTAATTTTGTATAAATGAAATGGTGTCAACGGATAACTTAAAGACCTTCAACGGATGAGAAACAAAGCTTCAACGGATGTCTCTAAAGCTTCAACGGATAACATCCTTCAACGGATGAGTGCATCAACGGATAGAGCTTCAACTGCTAACACATCAACGGATAAAGCCATCAACGGATGAAGGCTTCAACGGATGTGCTGTTAAATAGCAGTTGACAAGTGGTAGTTGTACCTACAAACAGAGGCACATGGGTTGACAGAGACAACTGAGATGTGGTAGCCTATTTCAGGAACATCAGAAAAAGCAGCCGTTCTACTCTAGTATAAAGAGGCAATAGTCAACAATGCACTGGAGTAAAATGGAGAAGAAACAAGTGGAGAACTTATTTTATTATTGTACTTTTTATCTTTGTCTTCACTTGTAAACTTGGTGATATATAAACCAAGTAGCAGCTAGTAATTAGAATAGAATTTTTCCAGAGCTGTTTAGAAAAATCTTGAGAGAAAAATTATCTAGTTTGTACTAGGACGCAGCTGTGATCAACTTCTCGAATCATAGATTTTCTGAAATACCATCTCTGGTGGAACAACAATCCACCAGAAAAGTTTTTAAGGTCTGTTGTGTTCTTTACATTAGTGCTTGAATATATATCTGTCTGTATTAGCTTAAAGCAATTCACACACTTGTTTATCTTGAACACAAAGCCTTTAAAACTGCTCAAAACTTGAAAAAGTTTTGAGATTTACATTCAACCCCCTTCTGTAAATCTCATTGTTAGTCCACTAGGAATAACAATAGTGTTACATTAGTTGCCTATTGTAACATTTTTATCACTGTTACAATAGATTAGAAAAGTATTACATTAGGGTATTCATTGTAATGCTCATATACGTAACTCCCCTTGGTGTTACAATAGGCCTAATGTAACGTTTTTTGGGCCTATTGTAACACCATTTAGGCATTACAATAGCCTACTTATGGCGTAGTGAAACTTACGGGTAAAATTAACCCAAAAAATTACCAAATAAATTTTAAAATTCTAGTAATAATTAAAAAATAATTTCATAATTTTTAAAACATTTTTGAATTGTACATCAAACCCGCATTTTATGATTTAAAGAACAAATGTGCGGGTAAATATAACCCGAAAAATTTTAGAAACAATTTTAAAATTCTCGAAATATTCAAAACTTAAGAAAATATGAGTTTCATATTTTTTGAAATATTCTTGAATTTAATTTTAAATTTACACTTAAATACAATCAAAAATTCATTTAGGGATAAATAATTGATAAAATATCGTATTCTAAATTTTATAAATTCCTATAAATTTGTATTGAAATTATAAAATCATGAAAATAATTATAAAGATAATTTAAATATTTACATAAATAAATCTTCAATAAAATACTTTTAAAGATAAAAATAAAACGATACGACTCAGCAATTAATAATGCAAATAATCGTCAATCACTAGTGAGTCTCACACAATTAATATTAAATACAGCACAAACTGACTGAACCATAACATATTTTATTTATTTAATAATTACACTCTTAATAATAAAATAATACGAGCCATTATAAATTCATTACTGCATGACTCATTTTTTCAAACATAGGGAATGCAAAAGGATTTTTTTGAAAGTGTGTATTACCGTAACTCATTTGTTAAGAAATTAGGCGACGCAAATTACATTTAACTCTTCTAAATATGATACAATACTTTACTGTTTTCGAAATAAAATTTGGCGAGTTTTCAAATAAAGATTAGAAATTCTATTCAGTGAAATAGTCGATTCTGGTGAGTTCTATGTCATAATTCTAAAGAGGAAAATGAGAATTTACTTTACACACCTAACTTTGAAAGCCTTGACATAATTAGGAAGCAAGATTTAGGTAGGTAGATGATAATAAAGATATTTTTGATATTTTTTCACTATTAATATGCAATTGTCAAAAATGACATTTTATTTTTTTCTAGAAATGTTTACAATTCGAAACTTTAAAGAATTTCCACACGATACATAGATCAACATGTATGTGGACATATCATAATACACTGTTAAAATGGCTATCCAACACAGAAGTAACGGCTCATTGTACATGAACTTACTCGTGTGCTACATCATTACTGGTTACACCAAAACCAAGAGCCAATGATGTTGAAGTCCAAAGCCCATTTCCTTTTCTGACTATTTTAGTTAGTCCAGTCCATTAGGATTGAGTCAATTAGTGTGCACATAATCCCAAAATAATTTATGGGAGTGTAGCTATTATTTTGTCGGTTTTAAGGTTGTTAGTTGGCAGTCTTGCCTGCTAGTCAGTAAAGGCCAAAAGTCTAGTGCTCAAGTCTCAATAGATGGCTAATATGAGGCCATGAGTAAGTCCGTATCAAATAAACTTTGAGATGAATGAAATGAAGCATAGTACAAATTTCAAAAATATGTTTACAAATGTTTTCATGGTATCAGAGTCATTTCGGTTCACTGAATTAGCTATCACGTAATATCATGTAAGCAATTCTTGTGTATTTTCTCTATACCTAAATACAATAGTTATAGAGTAGAATCATGACAAGAACAACAAAGGGAAACACAATAGCCATTACCACAGTGACCACCTGATTGTAGCTATCAATCTGTAAAAGGAAGAACAAATATTGTTTCAATTTTTAAATGGCCTTGATGAAACTTATGGCACCCAGAGAAGTCAAATCTTGATAATGCCAACTTTTCCCTCTGTTGAAATAGCATGCAGTTTTCTTGAGCAGAAGAAGCCTAGAGAAAAGTACTGGGACATGTCGAAGAAGAATCTGAAGGTCGAGCTATGTTTCGTAAAGGAAATGGACTATGGGCTTCAATAAATGAGACGTTTATGTCATGCGCAGATTAATATTGCCAATAAAATGAAGGCAGATATAATTCCAAATACTATGACTACATGCAAACGAACGAGGAGAAGGAAGGTTTATAAGTACAAAGAATGCACTATTGTGCTGCATCTAACAATGTATCCAAGAAGCTGTACTTACCCATTTGAATAGGGATCATTTGTGAAATCTGAATATTATTTTCTGAATGAGTAAAATCCTGAACAAATGATTAATCTAAATATTGAATGAATGATGTTGTTTGTTAAACAGATTTTTCTGAATGATAGAGGTTACCAATTTAATATTAGTATTATTGAGTTTTATAAAATAAATTGTATACTAATAAATATGTTTTATTTAATAATATATGATTAAATTTTTTTCCAATGGGACCAATTTTGACAAATTAAACTAAATTTTTACCGACTAATCCGATTTTTTCCAATTTTGTAAAAACTGATTTTTGACCAGATTTTCATTTAATTGGCAATAAAAAACTGATATTTAGAATAAGGGCCCATCCACGTTAAAATATGTTAAACCTTTTTTAAAAAAATTGTTTTATTGTACATAATTTCACAATATTATGTAATATATCATACAATTACTTTAATTATTTATTTATTTTCTCTTATTAATTCTATAAAAAAATGATCAATTTTATGCCTATCCCTAAACTTAAGAGTCTTGCAAAAAGAAATGTAAGTTAATAAGTATTATTATAATAATATATTTAAGAAGTGATGATAATCCACAATTAAATCAATAATTAAAAAATCTAAAAATAGCATATAATACATAGTGCATTAAAGTAAATAGAAAAGACAATTCAACTATTCAATGAACGGTTCATCTGACTTTTTTAGGGTGACTCGTTCAGATGAATTTTGGTGTCGTCCAATTCATAAAATTCTTTTCAAACAATTTGAATGAATGAATTAGGACTGGTCCAGTTCAGATGGGTTCGTTCGGCTGTTAACAAATGAAGTCATACAAATATCAGAACCGATACTGTAATATCCGGGACATAGCATGTAATTATTTTTATTGATAAATAATTATTATGTGATTATATTGTGATTTTTGGTGAATTATCTAATGATTGGTGTTGTTATGTGGATGTTTATATGTTGTAATATATAAGTATGTTAATTTTATTATGTCAAGAATAAAATATAGATAATTAAGGTATTTTTCTTGTAATTTTTGGAGTGTTATATGATTTTATATTTGATTTATGAATTTATTAATTATTTTCTGAATAATTATAAAATCATTTTCTAAAGCCGAGAATCGTCCAACTTCAACCGTTTTTACGTTTTTACAACCCGAAACTCTTCCGAAAACTCCTTCTTAACCTAATCTAGTAATTCCGGACATTTTCCGTGTTTTGACTTTTTCGATCCGGATTACGGTTTGACCCGTGCGCGGCCCAACGTAAAATTTTCGATACGATAACCATTTTCGATAACATTATCTTTGTATAAATCATTTTATAAAAGCCCGGTTTTAATAATTACCCGAAATAGGATAATGCTTATCCAAAACATGATAGTGCTTATCCAAAACAGGATAGTGCTTATCCAAAACATGATAATGTTTATCCAAAACTATCGTATTTATAGTTACTTAGCGGCTTAGAAACGTATTTATCGATCCAACACGATCCAGAACGTACTAATATTCCGTAAATATAAATAGCCAATACAGTATTGTATTCTGTACAGATAATCATTTGCAAACAGTAAAACTATATAGTTTCTAGACAAAAACATTAAATTCATCGTGTTCTTCATAATCAAACGCACAAACGAATGCGTTAACGCACTCCGATTCGGGCGTGCAATATATCAAATCGAAGCTCTCGAAAAGTTCTTTCATAATCAATCATCCATTTCCGTACAGAAATCAAGGTAATTTTCTTATTTAATTAATTTAATTCGAATTATTTAGTAAGTAAAATAGGAATTTTTGTTCTTGATCTTGTTTATGTGATTTGATGCTAGAATCATGTAGATCTTTTCTTCCTGGTCATTTTGGTATATTATATGTCAAATTTGGAGTTCAATAACATGTTGAAATTGATGTTTGATTCTCGGATTGGTAAACTAGGGTTTATAGCTATGAATGTTCTTAATTGGAATTTAGGCGTTTTTGATTTAAGGATTCTTGGTTGAAATTGTTTGCACCAAGTTATAGATCGTGAAATAACGAATCAAATGAGGTAGGTGACATGGGCGGAGTGTAGCCGGAGCTACCTCGCCGGAAAACGCCACGCAGAAACGGCGGGAATTTTGAACGGGATTTCCCGTTGATTCGATGATTATTTGCGAATCTGATTGCATCTATGTGTTTCTGGAAGCTTGGAAAACGTGCCCTGTTAATCTGAATGGTTTCTGCGTGGTTTCATGGTGGCCGGAAAAAGCTCCAGGTGGCGGCTATGGCTGCCGGCCACCAGAGTTGGTAGAAATCGGAGAAGACGACGGGGAAACTACCGTTTAGTACCCCGAAGTTTCCCTGATTTACAAATTCAATATTTTGATTTTAAAAATTTATAAAATTTAGATTCTTGTTTATAAAAAATTCAAAAATTAGACTTGTGTTTAATTATTTTCAGAAATGGTATTTTCTTTTTATAATATTTTCAGAAATTGATTTTTATTATTTTTAAATTCCAAAAAATCATTATTTATTTTCTGAAAATTATTTTTAAATGGAAATTAAATCTGAATTATATATTTAATTAATTTTAGTTAATAATTAATTATTTAATTAGTCAATTAATTTAAATATTAATTGATCAATTAATTTAATTAGTTATTAATTAATTTTAATTGATTATTTAATTAGATTTAATTATTTATTTGGATTTAAAAATTCTGAAAAATAGTTTCGAGCTTTAAAATATTATTATAAATTATTTTCAAGGCTCGATAATTATTATAAAATTATTTTAAAATCAGATTCGTGTGTTCAAACCCTATTATTTAACTATAAAATGATTCAGACACCTGTTTTAACTCCGAAAAATGTTCAAAAATTCGTATTACATACCTGAAAAATCGTTTTAACCCTGAATCTTCTTTGAAAAATTATTTTGATCGAATATTTTGTGTGCTACATGCTATGTGCTATTTGATTGATGTGTTATATGCTTATGCGGTTATTGTTTGACTGTTTTAGTCATAAGTTTCAATCTGTAAATCGGATTTGGATAAAATGAAGGGTAGATAAAAGCTTATGACGTATATATGACGATTAGAATGATATGAAATGAGTATTGATAGATACTTGTGATGCCTAGCAGAGTAAGTGAGGCATAGAAAAAGAAAATTAGTGATCCGTAAATAGAATTGTAGCGTAGAAAGAGAAGGAAAGTGATTGGTGAATAGAAGCAAGGCATAGAAAAGAAGGAAAGTGATTGACGAGTAAAACTGTTAGATGAGTACAAGTAAAGTTGGAATTCATCTGTGATAAGGCAAGTCCTTCTGAACCTTTCTTCGAGATATATTGCAAATATTTCTGAATTTTCTCATAAAATATTGCTAGTATTCAAAATAAATCTTGTTTTATATTGCAAGCGCTTTAACTATTCAACCTTGAACCTTGACCCTATCATTGAACTTGAGATATAAGCTTTATTTCTTGTGAACCACCAACGATTGATTTCCTAGATACTAAACCATACAAATACAATACTACTCCACAAATACATTCACACCATAAACCAAGTATTTTAACAGAATTTCTTGAGCATACAGAAACTTATACACCCTGGAATACCCTATCACATCAAAGATCAATACCCTATATTATCATTGAACCATTGTTCTTCAGATACTTAATTCTTCATCAGGTTTGAAGCCGTTCTTCATATCTACACCTTGATACACCCTGGTGATACCTGTGAAATGCTTCATGCTCTGAGATAACTACTTTATCAATGTTAATCATGATTATATTTTTATTGAATTGCAATAGTTAACATATTGAATTATTTTAGAATGGATGGTTTTATAAATATGGACTAGATTCGTGGTCAGACCAGATTCGTGGTCAGACCAGATTCGTGGTCTTATTAGGCCAATGTGCGCCTTGGATCCAGTATATAGAGCAAAGCTGGGAGCCTTGGTCGAGGTTAGTGCGTGACTGATCAGTATCCTAACCTTGGTTTTTAAAAATGAAAAGAGAATATCCAATTTTATCCATTGACTATCCAGAAACTTGATTCTTATGAATCATTTCAACTGATCATTGTTGAACCTCAGTTATTGCTCTTATGACTTGCTGAGCTAGTTAGCTCACTCTTGCAAATCTGTTATGTTATTTTACAGTTGAAAAGGAAATGGTTGGTAACGAGGATTCCCAGTCCAGTATGCGAGCTAGGATTCCAGGATAAGATGGACCGAGTTAGCAGGAGCTTTATAATGTAAATGAGTTATGTAAGATTGTAAGAATGATATCATTATCAGTTGTAAGCGGAACTAATTGGGATTTAGTACGATGTAATAAAATTTAAGGTTGTGGCTTGTTTTCATACTTTAACCTGTTGCGATCCATGGTTATGGTAAATAGAGTCTTTACATATATTACTTTCATAAGCAGGTATATATATAGTGTGTGTGTGTGTGTGTATGTTGTGAACCCCAAACTTCTGACCCGGGTTTGGAGGGCGTCACAGATACAAACAAAATATATATATAAGAAAACAAAATCATCACCCAATGGTTATACATTCTCTTTGTCCTTGGATAGATTTGGCATGATAAGCATTTTGTTATGTAAAAACCTATCGAGAGCGGAAAAACGGTTGGGATAAATAAAACATGTACATAAATTACCAAATAAAGTTGTTCCAAGTTTAATAATGTAATCAAGGCTATAATACGAAGACCTAAATAGGGGTTAGTCATATGTGAACCAGACCAGTTGCACTAGGCGTCAACAGCTCGTGAAAGGAATTTGGGTATTATTTTTAGAAGAATTATTAAGTTGAGAAACGTACTTGGATTGAACGTTTATCTGTTAAAGTACGAGAAGACGTACGCAGGGTATACAGCAAAACAGCTCAAGGGAGTAGCCAAGTTCAAAGTTTAATTGTTAAATTAAATAAATTTATTTAATGGACTTTAATATAATTTATTTAATAAACATAAAATTATTTATTTTATAAACTTTAAATAAGTTTATTTTATAAATCTAAATTAGTTTATTTATATAAGTTATATTTAAGTTTATTTTATAAATTAATTTAGTTATAATTTAAACTTAAAAGAAAAAAAAACAAAAAAAAATAGAAAAAGAAAAGAAAAGGAAAAAAGAAAACAAAAAAACAAGAAAATAAAAAAATAAGAAAATAAAACAAAAGAAAACAACAACAAAAGGGTCGTAGGTTGTAAATCAAAAGCTTTTTATTTTAGTACAAGTATTATGTACTAGTGAACAGGGGGTCGCAGGTTGGACTTGTTTGAGAATAAACTTAGTTCAACACCTGTACTAATTTACTAGTCGCAGGTTAGAAGATTCCTTCATTGGTCGCCGGTTATAAAAGAATATACACGATCGCAACTTCCTCCTCAGCCACATCTTTATTGATACAATCAATTAATTTGTGTGGTTCAATTTCAGCCACACATTTTAATTGATATAAAGTCTATAATACAGCAGCAGAAGCATTCAGAAATCAAGAAGTTCTATTCATCTTCTCTCCCAAAGAGCTGAAGATTTGCAGCAAAGAGATACAGAGGAGATGTACACACAAATCTATATCCGATAATCTTCTCACCAGAGTAACATTATAATGCCTGATTTAACTCTTGTATATTCATAGGGGCATTATAATCGTTACCCGGTAATTAAATCCTTAGACAAACAAAAGCTAGATCAGTGTATAGGATTTAATTTGTTGATCTTTGTATAAACTCTCAAGATGAGTTAGAAATCCACAAGTGACCATATTTCAAGTGCATTACTTGTTACAGATATATAGCGAAAAAGAGGCTTAGGAGATAACACTTCCTGACTTTTCGGACTATCAATTCTAAATCAAAACTTAAATAAAATACAATAATTAATCCAAAATTTTATTACAAAAGTGACTATCACAAACGCGTAGCTAATGGAAGTCCAAATTTTAATTAACTTCAAAACTTAGGTCATCAAACTCCAATGATATCCAACTTGAATAAAGTAGTAAATCACAAACAAATTTAGAAAAAGTAGTATTTTCGATAACTTCACCTAATAAAATTAAGACTGATTGCTATTAAATTTAAGAAATCTTTTAAAATCTTTATTGAACACACTAGGGAGTGTATACAATTTGGATTTTAGAGGATCATAATTGTAACAACTCGCACTTCCAGACTATTAAATCTAAACCAAAACTAAAATAAATACAATGTATTAAGTCAAACGTCTATTACAAAAGTGACTATTACAAATGTGCAACAAACGGAAGTCCAAAAGTCAATCTACTTCAATCCTAAGTCCTTGAACTTCAATGCTATCCAACGTGAATCTTAGATGAAACTTGAAATTGTAAGTAATGAGCTATAGAGCCTAGTAAGAACATAATCGGTCCAACTATTAGGCCAAGCAACTTATACACATATAACAAATATGATAATCTATACGATACGATATACAAAATAAAGACTTTCAATACATATTCTTATTCTTATTCTTATTCGATACATACGATACACATTACACATGCCACGACCACTAAAAACTGGTGATAACGGTCTTAAATGTTTTAAAAAATATCACTACAATCCGGTGACTATGGTCCTAAGTTCCTATTCGATTTTTTTACAAATCATGGCACAAATCAAATATCCGAATTTATCTTTTACACACCACCCATATATACGATAATACATATCACTTCAAAATATATTGTCACTTAGCCAATATTTTGATAATTGAATATATACATGTAACATATAGTTTAGAAAATACTAGCAAAATAGATCAAAAACTTACCTCAAATTCTGACCCGATCTATTTTTACCCTTTTGACCCTCTAAATGACATTTTCTTGAAAAACACGAAACACGAAAGTTTTAGAGAATGAAAATATCTTTCCAAAAAGTCCAATATCAACTATTGTGGAATAAAAACTTGAGTACTTTAGTATTTAATTCTAGGGTTGGTGAGCTTCGAGCTTTAATGGCTGCTCTTGCGTTCGGGACTATCGATCCTTGCAAGATGCCTACGTATCTCTGTGTTGTAGAGAATCAAGCCAAAAATGTAGTTCTAGGTTGAGGGGTAGAGCCCTTTATATAGAGTAGATTCTAGGGTTAGACTTCTGTTGGGAGACTTGGTGGACAAGTCTCCAACTTAGATGGTGATTAGGAGTCCTATTGAGGAAGGAGTTCCAGAACCTTCTATGTAGGACTTTGAGTCCGTTTAGAACACATGTCTCTGCTCTTCTAGCCGTATTGGGTCTAGTCCATGATCATCTCATGTTCGTGGACTTGGACGACCTCCGCTGGTAGGCCTTGGCTGTGTTGGGCCATCATGGGCCTGTTACGAAGCTTCAGACCAGACATGCCTACTATAAAGCTTGGACCAGACAGGTCTGTGTTCGGATAAGAAGCGCAAGTGTAATTTATGCGACATTTAATGTATCTTTAGGATGTATTTTCTATCCATATCATTTACCCCCAACTTCTATGAATACTGCTCTAGCTTTCGTGGAAGTTATAATGGTCTAATCGTGACGCGGGGTACTTTCAGCACTCCTCGGGTATTGACCCTTCATGGGTATCGGCCCTTCATGGATGTCGGCCCTTCGTGGGTATCGGCCTTTCATGGGTATCGCCGCGTTGTCGTAAAGTGTGGAGCGACCTACACGTTTACAACGGCTTATCAGTGCGAGTATACACACTTAAGGCCCTCGTAGAGGCTATTTGGATGGAGTTCAACACTAAATGATCCTAATCGGGATTATAAAGCGAGTGTTTATCACCCCTTAACCTTCGTCAAGGTTAATTATAGGGTGAGAGACGCTAATTGGCCCTAATCGGGGCTAATTGACCCCAATCGGGGCTAATTTCTAGGTACAAGTTGCTAATTAGGCTTAAAAGAGCCTAATTTCAAGCTATAATGCACTAATTGGCCTTAATCGAGGCTAATTAGCCCTAATCGGGGCTAATTAAGACTAATCAGTATGCATAAGACACTAATTATCCCTAATTCACACTAATTATTAGAGTGAATGGGTTAAATGGCCCTAATCTGGACTAATTTCATCATACAAATCACTAATTATCCCTAATTTGGGTTAATTACATTTGATATACACTAATCAGCCCTAATACGGGCTTAATTTCACTAATCGGCCCTAATCTGGGCTTAATCTCAAAATCATGAAAATTTAAAAAATCTTATAATTTTTCCGATTTTATTCTATTTTTCAATTTTTTTCCAAAATTTTCGAGGGGGGCATCGGGATCGAGCAGAACCTCCTAGGGCAGGAGGCTCTGCTCGGCCTCAAGCCCCCAAATTGGGCTACTCGGCCACTTTGGAGGAGAACCTCCTGGTCGGCCACCTCCTGGTCAGCCAGTTCTTGGTTGACCTGGAGGTGGTTGCCCAGGGGTTCCTGCCTCTCACTTTTTTTAATCTTCTCACTAAGAGTTCTAGGTTTCTACTCACCTTACTATGCTCTTGTGGTCCTTTATTGTCCATGGAATTAATTTCAAAGTTGCCTTTGAGTTCGTCAGGGTTCTGCTATGGCTGTTTCAGCGAACGTTCTATACTCATCCTGGTGGACGTTCGGTACTCGTTCTTATTGAACGTTCTGTGTTCTACTGAACTTTCCCTTTGTAGGAAGTCTTGTATTCCATTAAATTTCTATAAACTTCTCTTGTAGGATGTTACGCACTCCAACCAACTCGTTCTCGCAGACGTTCTAGTCTTCACGAAACTTGGTTCCGCTGGGAGTTATCCTTTTCTAAAAATCTCCAAAGGACATCTTAAAGAGGCCTCTGGAGCAACTTTTGAAGGCCTCAAGGCTCTCCTACAAGAGCTATTAGTGAGTAAAAAGACCTTAACTTGTTGGCTGGTAGGCCAAGGCCACTACGGAGGTAAGTTGTGGCCGTCATGGCTCTGATACGAAGGCTTCTGGTAGGCCAAAAGGCCTCAACATGTTGCCTGGTCGGCCAGGGATTCCCCGCACGTAAGTTATGGTGGTCATGGCTCTGATACATAGGCTCCTGGTAGGCCAAAAGGCCTCAACATGTTGGATGGTCAGCCGAAGCTTCCCCGCATGTAAGTTGTGGTCGTCATGGCTTTGATACAGAAGCTCTTGGTAGGCCAAAAGGCCTCAACATGTTGCCTGGTCGGCCGGGGCTTCCCCGCACGTAAGTTTTGGTCGTCATGGCTTTGATACAGAGGCTCTTGGTAGTTAAAAGGCCTCAACATATTGCCTGGTCCGCCGGGGCTTCCCCTCATGTAAGTTGTAGCCTTCACGGCTCTGATACGGAGGCTCCTGGTAGGCCAAAAGGCCTCAACATGGTGCTTGGTCGGCCGGAGCTTCCTCGCATAGAAGTTGTGGCCATCACGGCTCTGATACGGAGGCTCCTGGTAGGCCAAAAGGCCTCCATTTATTGCCTGGTCGGCCGGAGCTTCCCAGTATTGAGATTGTGGCTGTCACGGCTCTGATACGGAGGCTCCTGGTAGGCCAAAAGACCTCCATTTGTTGCCTGGTCGGCCGGATCTTCCCCACATAGAAGTTGTGGCCGTCACGGCTCTGGTATGGACGTTCGGGAGTGATCTTAATCTTTACCAGTTTTGCTAACCATGGTGATTAATATAATCGTTCGTTAAAAAGGCTAATGACTTGTATTTAGTTTTAGCCAGGCTTTTTTCGGAAGACTAATACGATAAGCGGTGTCTCGCATCGCTTTTCCTGTCTATTATATCGTCTTTTATTACCTTTTGATCGTTTTTTCTCACCATTTCCGGTGTTCTTTTAACGAGGTACCTTCTAGCGTGAGCCAGGATGACTTACGACCTGATGTAGCAGGTGACCTTTTTCCTATAAAAGAAGATGAGAAGTGCTCATTTTCATTCACACCTCCATTTCTCAACTTTCTAAATTCTCAAATTCTCTTAAGCTCTTAACTCTCTTTAAGTTCTCCAAGAATGTCAGGTGGACAAGGCCATGTCAATTCCTCTTTCTCCGAGAAAGAAGCTATGCATAAGAGGGCTACTCTACGCTCACTCTAAGGTATAGCTCTTGTCTCCTCCTTCTCAATTAATCATTGTTCAAACAGTTGGAAGAGTATGTTGGATGAGAGGGCGAACGAGTACCCTAGTACCGTGCATTTCGATGCATTCCATCACCGAAGTATGCTTTGTGAGAAGGACGTCGAGGTGATTAAGTCGACTTACTCCTGGCCTGATTGCTTGAGGGTTCGTAGAGCTAAGCCAAGTGAGAGGGCTTGTAACCTTTACCATCAAAGGATGTTTGTGTTCAAGGAGTCCCTTAATTTCGGGCTAAGGTTCCCTCTGCACCCCTTCATTCCGAGACTTCTCGCCGAACTCAAGATCCATCCATGCCAGCTCTACCCTAATGGGTGGTCTTTCATTATTCTATTCATAGTGAGATGCCATGACATAGGCATCCCCCTGAACGTGACAATGTTCCGCAGTATCTTCATGATGAAGGCTTCTCCTATGACTCGGCCTAGTTAGGTAGTGATTCAACACCGAGCACGCGTTCTGTAAATGGTGAATACCAGTTTCCTCAATGATTCAAAACACAACTGGAATAAAAAGTTTGTGGTCGTTGAGTGGAAGGATGGAGACTGGGGGGCTTACTTCAGACGTGATTTTAGTAGCCCAGTTGATGGCTCCCACTTCATTCTCAACGTTTCTGATGCCGAGCTTCATGCCCGAGACCTCCTTATTGACGACGAAGGAAGGACCCCTTATTGGGAGTTCGTGACAAAAGTCAAGCTTGTCGAGGCTGGCCTTAGCTGCCTCTCTATAGAGGGTATTTATCCTTGTTTTCCCTTACTTTGTGCAAGTTTATTCTTACATCTGTTTCTTTCCTTCTTATTTCAGCTGCTAAGGCTCTCGACGCCAAAGCAAAGCCGAGCGATGTCATTATCGGCAGGATGGCCAGGGATGCCGTTAAGAAGGCCAATCATGTTCCTAAAGTTCATGCCTTCATCGAGGCATCAGGATATGGCCTTAAGAGGACTAAGGACTTTGACGGGAGTGCCCGGAGCCCCTACGAGCCCGGATGGGGTATTTCTTCCAACGACTCCGTACTCGGCAACCCTTTTCTTGCCCGCAAGTAGTCGAAAAACTGTATCACTCCTCCCGACCTCTTATTCGTCTCTTCTGGCAAGAAACTCCTTGAGGGCGAGATGTTGGGAGCTCAAGCCCTCTATCAGGTATGTTTCTCCTTGTGTAAATTTTCGTTTAAGTTCTCTTTTTTTGGTTTTTTTTAGAATTTGGAAAATATTGTATGGATCACTCCTTGGGGGTTCGGCCCTTCTTATTCAAACTCATATTTTCTTTGTCAGGCCAATGCCTATTTCACAACATCCTCTACTCATGCTGTGAAAATGAGAGGCGACTACAACGCATTGCAGGCTTCTATGAAGCAGATGACTATCTCCTCGGGGGAGTGAGAGTCTAGGGCTCATGAGGTGGAGGTCAAGCTTGCCATCATGAAGAAGAAATATGCTAGCTCGGAGGAAAAGAAGAAGAATGAATGGAAAGACCTCAAAATTGCTTATCACAGATCCACTAGGTTCACCACGATGATAGACGAGCACGATGACGAGATGCGCCCTGTCAACCTGGCAATAGGTTGGAATAGGGGAATCAAAGACGCTCAAGGCGTATGGCCGGATGTGGTTGTTCCAAGCCTTCTGTCTTGCCCTTGGGAGCTGCCTGTCATGGACCTATCCGGGGAAGCTTCTGAATCTGTGCCCTCGACTCCTCACATGAGGCCTCGGTTGAGCTCTAGTCATTCAGGTTCCGGTTCCGGCTCTAAAGGCAAAGCCCCCTCGGGTAGCCCCAAGTCCAGGGCAGCCCTTCAAGGGAAGATGAGGGAGCCGATTCCAGGGAGCAGCGATTCTTCTTCTGAGGAAGGGTTAGACGGAGAGGGGGAGGATTCCTCTGATGAGTGAATGATGTGGCCTTGCATGGCTTTGATTCTTAAACCATGTTTATTTGAACTTTTTATCAGTTTATAACCTATCGGTCCTTCGGGACTTTGACTTATGATCCTTCGGGATCTTTATTTATGCAATTTGTTTGATCTCATTCCATACTTGTCTTTTATTTTCGGTATTTGGTCCTTCGGGACTTGCATTCTTTAGATGCTCGTACTTAAATAAATTAGTAGACAAGATGATAGAAATAAACTTACATAAATAGATAATATCTCTAAGAAAAGGGTTCAACCCTTATATAAGATGGTTTCATCGACCTTATTTAAAAACTTAATACTAAGTACTAGGCACATGTAGTGAATGTCCTAAACATAATAAGCCTTCAGGTTTGAAGCATGTCAATTATGAGGTACTTCATCACCATTCAGGGTCTCTAACTTGTAGGATCCTCATCCCAGTGTCTTCCTGACCTTATAAGGTCCTTCCTAGTTAGGGGCTAGCTTTCCTCTCTCCCCTATGCCTGATGCCTCAATCTTCCTCAGAACCAAATCTCCCTGTTGGAAGAACTTTCTTTAACCCGTCTATTGTAGTAGAGGGAGGCTCTTCGTTGATGCTCTGCATTGCGGGCGTTTGCCTCATCCCTAACCTCGTCAATGAGATCGAGAGCAAGCCTCATGCCTTTTTCGTTGGTCTCTGGCTCATAAGCTTCGATCCTAGGGGATCCATGAGTGATCTCAAGGGGCACCACTGCCACAGCTCCGTAAGCCAGCATGAATGGGGTAGCTTCAGTTGTCACTTTGCAGGTGGTATGATATGCCCATAGTATAGGCAACAACTCATCCACCCGAGTGTTTCTAAAGCATTCCACCCTCTTCTTAAGTCCATCAAGGATGATTCTGTTAGCAACTTCCGCTTGCCCGTTTGCCTGAGGATGTGTAACCGAGGTGAATCGAAGTTCTATGCTGTTATCGTCGCAGTACTCTCTGAACTCTGCATTATCAAATTATTTCCCATTATCCGTGACAAGGATGCGTGGGATTCCATTCCGGCATATCACATTCTCCCAGAAGAATTGCGTTATTTGCTTGGTGGTTATCTTGGCTAGTGCCTTAGCCTCAATCCACTTTGTAAAGTAGTCTATGGCTACCACAATGAACTTCCTCTGTCCCGATGCCATAGGAAATGGTCCAAGTATGTCCATTCCCCACATTTTAAAAGGGATGGGTGTGCTGATTGACGTAAGCTTCTCTGGGGGTTGTCGTACTATCGGAGCATGCCTCTGGCATCTGTTACATCTCTTCACAGAATCCTTTGCATCGGCTAGCATAGTTGGCCAGTAGAATCCCAACTGAGTTATCTTGTGAGCGAGGGCCCTGCCCCCCAAGTGTTGTCCATAAATCCCTTCATGGGATTCTTTAATTTCTTCCTCTGCTTCAAGAGATCTTAAGCACTTCAAGTACGGAATAACAAAGGACCTTTTATAAAGAAGGCCTTCAATCAATGAGTATCTTAATGCTCTAACGACAGCTTGCGTGCCTCCTAGGCATCGTCGGGGAGCCACCCAGTTTTTAAGTGGGTCTTGATCGGGTCTATCAAACAGCTTGCCACACCAACCGGTGCTATCAGATTTATGACATGAATAGTAGGGGTCTTCAAGACCTGGAAGTAAATACTTCTTCGATAATTCTCGATTTCAGACGAGCGAACTGAGATAAGGAATCTGCCGTTGTGTTCTCCTCTCTTGGAACATGTTCTGTGTACTATTCATCGAACTGAGTCAGTATTCCCTTTACGACTCTCAGGTACTTGGCCATAGTATCATCCTTGGCCTCAAACTCCCCATTAACTTGAGCAACTACAAGTCTTGAGTCTCCGCAGACCTTCAGGTTATTGGCCCTCACGGCTCTAGCCAAGCCTAAGCCACCTACCAACGCTTCATATTCTGCTTCGTTGTTCGTAGTCGAGAAGTCCAACTTCAAAGCATATTCAATCATAAACCCATCAGGGCTTTACAAGACTAGGCCTGCACCACTAGATTTTGTTTTCGACGCTCCGTCAAAATGGAGAACCCAATACTCTTTTAAGGTTGTTTCTTCATCCTTCTCCTTCTCTCCTCCTTCTGGGGTTATTATCTGATAGGGATAAATAAATTCTGATTATATAATTAAATATTGCAAGGTGTAGGGCTGCTAGGCCCAATAAGAAGATGTATGATATTCAGACCAAGAAGGTCAACACATTGATCAGGCCTGATGGACCAGATCAGGCCTGATGGAACAAAGAAGGCCCAAAAGCCCTGATTATTTATAATTTCGTAATTAATAAATAAAGGAGGAAAACAACTATTAAGATAAGTCCTATTGGGGATATAAATCCTTGTAGATTGGCCTCAAGGGGACCTAAAAGGATAAGGAATCAGCTTTCTACTATCTAGGACGCCAAAGTCCATTCTAATTATGAGACTTGCCCACCAAGTCTCCTATACCAAGTCCAATTCAAGGACTCTCGACATCTATATAAGGGGTCTCGCCCCACAAATCAGAACTACGTTTTTTGGCTTGATTCTCTAATTCACAGAGATACGTAGGCATCTCGTAAAGACAGAATTAAGCTACGAAACACGAGAGCAGCCATTAAAGGCCTTGAGCTCCCGAATCTTAGTAATAAATACAGCAAATAATAACCTTAGTTTTTTATCCATAACATTTGGCACCGTCTGTGGGACGTGAACAACAACCATGGCGAGAACACGGAGAACAACTAGCGCTCTGGAGGAGGGAAAACCATCAGGGACAGCTCAGGTAATTTCGTCAACCATGGAGATTCCTCCCCACTCAACTTATGCATCTACTCAAGCGGAAACCCAGATAGGGGCAACTCAATCTCAGCCACAAGGGACGACTCCCCCGACTATTCAAGGTACGAATCCTCAAGTTCAACAAGTACATATACCTGTGAATTCTCGACCCGTTGGGTATGAATATTCAACTGTTGTTACCACTAACCCCCCTTATGGGATGCCCCTTTACCCCGAGGTTGGAGGAAGTGGATATGCTGGGCGAAGTGAAACACGAGGGCAATCGCCCCCTTATATACGAGGTTTGGCTCCTATCCCCGAGGATCGGGAATTTTCTGGTCCTTATACTGAGAGAGATTCCGAATCTTCGGATGATGAAGTGGCCCCAAGAAGGAGACGTCCAGGCAAGGAGCCGATGGCCGATGGAAGGCAACGCCCTCGAAGCACCCAAGGGGCGAATCTCCAGGAAGTGCGGGAAAGGATAAAGGCTCATGAGGCTGAGATCCAAAGGCTGAGGCGTGACTTGGAAGCTCACCAGGCCACCAGACCCCAGATACCTCCTAGGGGGAGAAATGCTCCTCCTGTCATAGACCTGGATGGTCCGGTACGAAGAAGGGCTATCTTCCCAAGAACTAATCCAAGCAATCTCCTTCCCCTTGGAGACCCTGATGATCCAACTCCACCCTTCACAGAAGAAATAATGAATGCCCATATCTCAAGGAAATTCAAGATGCCCACTATCAAAGCCTATGATGGCACCGGAGACCCCGCTAACCATGTCAGGACATTCTCTAATGCACTGCTGTTGCAACCCGTGAATGACGCTATTAAGTGTCGGGCCTTCCCTCAAACCCTGTCGGGTATGGCTCAAAGATGGTACAGTCGCTTACCCTTAAACTCTATTGGATCGTTCAGAGAGTTAAGTCAGGCTTTTATTAAGCAATTCATCAGCGGGAGAGTCCATGAGAAAAGTTCAGCATCTCTTATGAGTATTGTGCAGGGAGCTAAGGAATCCTTGAGAGATTACCTGAATCGTTTCACAAAAGAGGCTTTAAAAGTCCCGGACCTTGATGATAAGGTAGCCATAATAGCACTGCAACAAGGAACTAGGGACGAATTTTTTAAGATGTCCTTGGCCAAACGTCCCCCTGAAAGCATGTTGCAGCTCCAAGAGAGGGCAGGGAAGTATATCAAGGTTGAAGAAAGTATGAGGAAGACCGTAATAAGTAATGAGCCCACTGGAGGCAAGAAGCGGAAAACTGATTTAGAATATATTGCAAAGGAAAAATATCCTAGAACCGAACAAAACCCTGATTCAACCCCCAAGAAGGGAGGACCTGGGCAAAAGTTCACTGAATACGCTAAGCTGAATGCTCCTAGAAGTCAGATTTTGATGGAGATTGAGAAAGATAGAGATATTCGCTGGCCTAAGCCTTTGAAGGCTGATCCCGCCAAGCTAGATAAGAGCAAGTATTGCAGGTTTCACAAAGATGTTGGCCATGACACCGATGAGTGTAGGCAATTGAAGGATGAAATTGAGTTTTTGATTCGAAAAGGAAGATTGAACAAGTATACTGGAGATGGAGGGGACAAAAATAATAGTGGAAGGAAGAATTTTGAAGATCATAGGAGGGACCAAGACGATCAGGGGCGGAATCCCCAACCTAGAGGGCCGGTTATAAATGCAATTTTTGGAGGACCACGACGCCCTCGAGGACCTGTGATAAACACGATCTTTGGAGGTCCGACTGCTGCTGGATTGTCCAAAAATTCAAGAAAGGCATATACTAGAGAGGTTATGCATATTGTTGGAGAAGCCCCGAAGAGGGCCAGGACAGAAGTAACATTGGCTTTTGATGATTCTGACCTAGAGGGCGTAAAGTTTCCTCATGACGACCCGTTGGTCATAACACCAATAATAGGAAATAGCCCGGTTAAGAGGGTTCTTGTGGATAATGGTGCTTCTGTGGATATATTGCTCCACGACGCCTTTCTAAGGATGGGGTATAACGATTCCCAGTTGACACCAACCGACATGCCGATATATGGATTTGCTGGAGTAGAATGTCCCGTGGAAGGAATAATCAAACTGCCAACCACCATAGGTACGGAACCAAGACAAGCAACACAGATGTTGGATTTCGTGGTAGTAAAGGCTAGTTCAACTTATAATGCTATCATGGGGAGAACAGGGATACATGCCTTTAAGGCAGTCCCCTCTTTCTACCATTCAGTTATGAAGTTTCCCACCCGAAACGGGATTGGAGAAGAGAAAGGAGATCAAAAAATGGCTAGAAGCTGTTATGTGGCCTCTTTGAGGGCAGATGGAGTCGGGGGGCAGGTTCTTCCTATTGAAGATATGGATGTCCTAGAAAATAACGAGAAGAGAGGAAAGCCAGCAGAAGACTTGGTTTCAGTTCCTTTAGACCCCAAGAATCCTGAGAGGATGACTTTCATTGGAGCCACACTAGAGGAGCCCCTTAGAGGGAAGTTGGTGAAATTTTTGCAAGAAAATAGTAATGTATTTGCATGGTCAGCATCTGATATGCCAGGAATAGACCCGGAGTTGATTACCCACAAGCTAAACGTGGATCCAAGCCGGAAGACAGTGAAATAAAAGAAAAGAAATTTTGCCCCGGAAAGACAAGAGGCTATAAAACAGGAAGTAGAGAAGCTCCTAGAGGCTGGTTTCATTGAGGAGATTCAATTTCCGGAGTGGTTAGCAAACCCTGTAATGGTGAAGAAGGCTAATGGAAAGTGGAGGATGTGTATAGACTTCACTGATCTGAATGATGCATGCCCTAAAGATTGTTTTCCATTGCCAAGGATTGATACTTTGATTGATGCCACTGCTGGGCATGAGATGCTGAGTTTCATGGATGGATTTAGTGGATATAATCAGATTAAGATGCACAGGGATGACATTCCAAAGGTATCATTTATCACTGACTTTGGTGTTTATTGTTATCTTGTTATGGCGTTTGGTCTTAAGAATTCGGGAGCCACCTATCAAAGGTTGGTAAATAAAATTTTTAAGGATCTTATTGGTAAGACTATGGAAGTCTATGTTGATGACATGTTAGTCAAGAGTCTAGTAAAGACTGATCATATAACCCATTTGAGGGAAGCTTTTGAGATCCTGAGGTACCACAAGATGATGTTGAATCCTACGAAGTGCGCTTTCGGAGTAGGATCTGGAAAATTCTTGGGACTAATGGTCTCAAAGAGGGGAATTGAGGCTAACCCGAATAAAATAAAGGCGATCCTGGACATGGAACCACCAAAAACTGTCAAGGATGTTCAGAAGCTCACAGGAAGGGTTGCTGCGCTAGGACGATTCATCTCCAAGTCAGGAGACAAGTGTTTGTCATTCTTCAAGTCACTAAAGAGCATCAAAGACTTTGTATGGAGTGAGGAAAACCAGAAGGCATTTGAAGAGTTAAAGAAGTATATGGCCCAGGCCCCGTTGTTGGCCAAGCCAGTTCTGAGTGAAGTTTTATTCTTGTACTTGGCTGTTTCAGAGAGCGCCTTGAGCGCGGTGTTGGTTAAGGAGGAGCTAAAAGTCCAGAAACCCGTGTATTATGACAGCAAAATTCTGCATGGTGCTGAATTAAATTATTCAACTATTGAGAAATTTGCTCTAGCCTTGGTAATGGCTTCAATAAAACTGCGTCCTTACTTTCAGGCTCATCAGATTGAGGTGCTAACGAATCAGCCACTGAGAAATATCATTCACAGTCCCAAGGCAAGTGGGAGATTGATTAAGTGGGCAATAGAGTTGGGAGAGTTCGATCTCAAGTATAAGCCACGTACGGCCATAAAAGCCCAGGCACTAGCGGACTTCGTGGTGGAATGTACCCTACCCAACTAAGAAGTCGGGGGGCAGGAAGATACCATACCTCAAGACAAGGGAGTCGATAATGGGGACAGAGAGAAGGATGATAAGGAGAAAGAATATTGGGTTCTCTATTTTGATGGAGCATCAAAAACAAATTCCAGTGGAGCAGGGTTGGTTTTGCAAAGTCCTGATGGGTTCTTAATTGAGTATGCTATGAAGCTAGACTTCTCAACCACAAACAATGAGGCAGAGTATGAAGCCCTGATAGCTGGCCTTGGTCTAGCTGGGACACTTAGAGTAAAAAACTTAAAGGTCCGTGGAGACTCGAAGCTGATCATATCCCAGGTAAAGGGAGAATTTGAGGCAAGGGATGATACGATGGCTAAGTATGTCCGCCTAGTAAGGGCTGTGATGACCCAATTTAATGAATGCCATGTTGAACACATTCCAAGGGAAGAAAATGCTAAAGCAGATGCACTATCAAAGTTTGCTTCATCTGAGATAGAAGAAAGTTCAGGAAGTGTGTACTTCCGTGTTTTGAAAACACGAAGCATAGATGTTAAGCTTGTGGCTCCTATAGGCCTGGGGACATCCTGGATTGATCCCATTAAGGCTCATATTCAAACCGGTTGGTTGTCAAGCGATGCAACTGAAGCACGGAAGTTAATTGTTCGGGCACTAAGGTACTCTTTGATAGATGGGATTCTTTACAAAAGATCTTTCGTGGTTCCCTACTTGAGGTGTCTCAGGCCCGATGAGGCACGCTTGGCTCTTGAAGAAGTGCATGAAGGTATTTGTGGACAACACTTGGGGGGCAGGGCCTTGGCTCATAAGATAACTCGTTTAGGCTTTTATTGGCCAGAAATGATGGTTGATACCAAAGAATACGTGAAGAAATGTGACCGCTGTCAGAAGTATGCACCTGTTGTTAGACAACCCCCCGAGATGCTGACCTCTATCAACTCGCCCATTCCTTTTGCTATGTGGGGAATGGATATTTTGGGGCCTTTTCCGATGGCCACAGCACAAAGGAAGTTTCTGATTGTAGCCATTGATTATTTCACCAAGTGGATCGAAGCCAAACCCTTGGCCAAGATCACAACTAAGCAGGTTGCACAATTCCTGTGGGAAAACATCACAATTCAACAATGAGGAATTCAAGAAGTATTGTGAAGAAAATGAAATTGAGTTACGGTTCACCTCTGTGGCTCACCCGCAAGCCAATGGGCAAGCGGAGGTAGCAAATTGGATAATCCTGGATGGACTAAAGAAGAGGATCGAGAAGTCAAGAAATAATTGGGTGGATGAGATACTTCCCATATTGTGGGCCTATAGGACTACTTGTAGAGTCACGACAGGAGCAACTTCCTTCATGTTGGCGTATGGGGCAGAAGTAGTAGTTCCAGTGGAGATATCACATTCCTCTCCAAGGATTCAGGCTTTCAATGTCGAGGAAAATGAGGACGGACAAAGGTTGGCTCAAGACTTAATCGATGAAGTGCGAGATGAAGCACATGCAAAGATAGTAGAGTATCAGAAGAAAGCTTCATTCTACTACAACTTAAGGGTTAAAGAAAGGTTCTTTAAACAAGGTGACCTAGTCTTGAGGAAGATAGAAGCTTCTGGGGTAGGACAGAAAGGGAAACTTGCCCCAAATTGGGAAGGGCAGTACAAAGTCAAGAGCGTTCAGGGTAGAGGAACCTACAAGCTGGAGACTATGGATGGTTTTGAAGTTCCGAGAACCTGGCACGCACAAAACCTGAAGGTTTACTACGTGTAAGATAGTCGAAGTACGATTCTCACTTGTCATTGTGACAAGTAGGTTTAAAAGCACCTTGAAGCTTTGTTTGCATAGGATTTTTATTTTCTAGCTATTATTGATCAGGGTCGAACCCATATTATGTAAGGTTTTGGAAAACCAGACTTGAAATTGAAGAGTTCAAAATTATTTCAACCTATGGATGTTTGAGTTGTGATAATACTTGTGTGGCCCATTAAGCCAAGTTTGAATATTAAAGTATTGGAAAAATAAAGGAGAGAATGCGAATAAGGAAAGTAGCATATAAAATAGCCCCGGAGGGTAATAAGTTTTAATACAAACAAAAGTCCAGACATAAGTTAAGGATAAAATTACAGAATAGAAAAACTACTCCTCCATGCGGGAGCCTTCATTCTCTTGCTCCTTATCAGTGCCTTCAGCATCCTTCGCAGGAGAAGCGGGAGGAGAAGCAGTGTTAGGATCCAAGATGCGATCATCTGGCTGAGGGGAGTTGAAGAGGGCGTCTATGCTGTCCTCCGACTCAGCCTGCTCGGGACTTATAAAGTCCTTAGGGTCGACTAAGCCCGGGTGCTTCTCAGAAACCGCCTTTACGGCCGCATCCCATCCCTGAGTAAACTATAGGGAATAAAGACCCTCATCATGAATCTCCATGAGATTCTTAAACTTGTCAGAATCCATGTAGTCATCAATGAGCTTATCCTTATCGCTCCTAAGTTTCACCAGCTCGGAATGAGCCTTAGCCAGCTCCTCTTTCTTCGTGTCCAACTTCTTCTCCAGGACCTTGGCTCTCTCTTCCCATTTCTTCATCTCCTTCTCAAACCCATCTGAGTTACCCTTCCAGGACCTAGCCTGGTGGAGGGCCGCCTGGAAGTAGGTATTACTCTGCAAAGAAATATGTATGAGTTAGCACAAGTTCGTTGAAATACGAGAAAGTTGGGATTCAAAGAAAAAGAGGAAAAAGAAAGTTACCGCAGCTTGGGCTTGAGAACCCAGAAGCTCAATAGTCTCGATATCACTCCCCGTAACAATGTCAGTAAAGTCATGGGGAGTGATGGAATGGTACGACCAATCCTTAGCATGTTTGGTGGATCCAACCACCGTATCGCTCCTCCTGAAGCCCCAGTTAGGCCTGAAGGAATGTGCCTTAAGTGGAGGATCCACATCATCCCCCAACTTGACCACCGGGACGTGGGGCTTAAGAAAAGAAGGACCGTCAGGTTTGCTCCTGGGGTCCTTGTTTAGCTTGGCCCTCTTCTGGCGGCCTGACTCCCCTTCCTTGGGCCTGTTGACATTATTGATGGCCTCGCAAGCTGAAAAAGAAAGATAGAAAGAATATTAAATTGTAGGAGAGATAAAATGTTACAATTAAAGGGAAGGAAAAATGGTTATCTAGTTATAAATTTACCCTTATCACTGGCCTGAGAGAGACCGACTTTCTTCAAGGAAAACTCCTCTAAGAGGGTCCAGGTGTCTGTTTTCCCATCATCTGAAATTAAGGCTTGGTAGGCCACCTCCTCCTCATCAGATAATCTGATGCTACCTGGACTCCCATCTGACACTTTGCAAAAGGGCCTACGAAAGAGTGTGGCTCAATCACCCCCAGCCCAGGTCAGCCTCACAAACTCGTCCCTCCATTTGGGGTTGTTCTCAACTATGGAATTACTATCAAAGATATGAGGAATTTTGGGCCGTTGACGAATTAAAACCCAACCTGGTTGACTCATGGCGCTATTATAAAATTGGAAAACTTTCCTAAAGACAGTTACGGAAAGAGGAAAATTGTTTCTAAGACAAAGGACCATAAAACAGATAATGTTCCTCCAAGCGTTAGGAGGGAGTTGACAAGGGTTAATTTGTACATCGGCAAGCAAGCGAGGAATAAATTCATGGAATGGGAACCTAAGACCCGCGGTCAGGGCTCCTCGATAGATAAACAAAGTATCCCCCTCCCAATTACAAGTCCTATCCCCGGGGGCGGCTGGAGTGATCCTAAGGTGGGGTGGAAGTCTGTACAGGTTGTTCATGGACTCTATCCTACCATCTAACTCATGAAAGGTGTTACCGTGGTTATACGAATCGAACTCAGATAGAGAGGGATATTCATCACCTCTCGAGTTAATCATATCAAGTAGGGAAGTATATGGAGATTGAATTTGAATGTTTGTACCTCTCTTAGAGACATTCATCTTCTGCAAACGAGCCAAGTCACGATCCGCCATTGATATGCTTCGATTGAAGGCTTGAAACCCAGAAAAACCTGAGAAAGGTGGAGCTGCGGTGGCTGAGGACGCCGGAAATCACCTTCTCAAAGGAAGAACTCTAGAGAGATTTATGAGAGAAAATGAGAAATGTGAAGTGAAGTGAGGATTCTCACTTCACACTACACTTATATAGGAGAAAAGCTCGGAATACGAGGCGTTTCTAGGCCCATTTAGCCAGGCCCAACCTAAAAGCCCATCTACCAGAAATATCAGGAATAATCTAGAAGCTTCTGTGGAAAATGAAGGGTCGAAAATCGACCAGAATTTTAAAATGGTTCGATTAGAGTCCTAATCGACAAAGAAAAAAAAATCCTAATCGATACTTCAATCGATCAAGAGGGAAAAAACCTATTAAGTTCGATCAGAGTCCTGATCGACGCCAAACAGAATCCTGATCGATACTTTATTCGAACAGAAGGAAAGAAATCCCCTAAGTTCGATCAGAGTCCTGATCGACGCCAAATAGAATCTTGATCGATATTTTATTCGAACAGAAGGAAAGAAATCCCTTAAGTTCGATCAGAGTCCTGATCGACCCCAAAAAGGATCCTGATCGATATCCCATTCGAGCAAGAAGGAAGAAAAACACTAAGATCGATCAGAGTCCTGATCGACACAGAAGAGAATCCAGATTGATATTTCATTCGATCATAACGGTAGAAAGCCACCTAGTTCGATCAGAATCCTGATCGAAATCGATCAGGAATTCTGGTCGATTAAGCCCATGCTTCAGTCGACTAAAGTGTCACTTTGAAGACCAGTTCGATCAGAGTCCTGATCGAAATCAATCAGGAATCCTGGTCGATTCCGCATAGATCCTGATCGGAGATCATGTCGACCAGAATGTTAGTTCCTGAGCTAGTTCGATCAGGATCCTGATCGAAATCGGTCAGGAATCCTGATCAATTTTTTATACATCCTGATCGATTTTAAGGCAGAAAATTAGGAAAAAATCCAGAAATTAAGGATAAATCCCAGAAATTAAGGATAAATCCCAGAAAATTAGGGAAAAATCCAGAAAATTAGGGAAAAATCCAGAAAATTAGGGAAAAATCCAGAAAATTAGGGAAAAATCCAAAAATTAAGGATAAATCCCAGAAAATCAGGGAAAAACCCAGAAATTAAGGGAAAAATCCAGAAAATTAGGGAAAAATTCCTGAAAATTAAGATAATTCCTGAAAAGTCGTTGTAAATGTGTAGGTTGCTTCACACTTTACGCAAAAACGAAACCCTGTAAGGGAATGAATAGACTTAACTTCTGCGAAACCTAATCAATGTTTCCCAAAAGTTGGGGGGCAAATGATAGGGATAAATAAATCCTGATTATATAATTAAATATTGCAAGGTGTAGGGCTGCTAGGCCCAATAAGAATATGTATGACATTCAGACCAAGAAGGTCAACACATTGATCAGGTCTGATGGACCAGATCAGGCCCGATGGAACAAAGAAGGCCCAAAAGCCCTGATTATTTATTAATTTCATAATTAATAAATAAAGGAGGAAAACAACTATTAAGATAAGTCCTATTGGGGATATAAATCCTTGTAGATTGGCCTCAAGGGGACCTAAAAAGATAAGGAATCATCTTCCTACTATCTAGGACGCCAAAGTCCATTCTAATTATGAGACTTGCCCACCAAGTCTCCTATACCAAGTCCAATTCAAGGACTCTCGACATCTATATAAGGGGTCTCGCCCCACAAATCAGAACTACGTTTTTTGGCTTGATTCTCTAATTCACAGAGATACGTAGGCATCTCGTAAAGGCAGAATTAAGCTACGAAACACGAGAGCAGCCATTAAAGGCCTTGAGCTCCCAAATCTTAGTAATAAATATAGCAAATAATAACCTTAGTTTTTTATCCATAACATTATCTCTTGTCCCCGACTTCTTGGTCGTTAATGGTGCATTCGACCACGAAG
The DNA here is from genome assembly GCF_009905375.1 of Apium graveolens. Classification (NCBI taxonomy): domain Eukaryota; kingdom Viridiplantae; phylum Streptophyta; class Magnoliopsida; order Apiales; family Apiaceae; genus Apium; species Apium graveolens. The sequence continues at coordinate 273,760,017 of NC_133648.1, forward strand.
TCTGCTAAGGCCTGAGCCTTGATTGGTCGTTCGAGGCTTGTATTTGATATCAAATTCTCCTAACTCAATTGCTCACTTGATGAGCCTTCCACTGGCCTTCGGGCTATGAAGAATGTTCCTCAAAGGTTGGTCTGTTAGGACTTCGATCTGGTGAGCCTGGAAGTATGGTCTCAATTTCCTCGAGGCTGTGATGAGAGCAAGTACGAACTTTTTCATGGTGGAGGAAGTCAATTCTGCTCCATGGAGCACCTTGCTTACATAGTATACAGGCTTCTGGAGCTTCTGCTCTTCCTTCACAAGGACTACACTCACGACTTGTTCAAATACCGCGAGGTACAAATAAAGAGTGTCCTCCAGACTTGGTTTGGCCAACAACGGGGCTTCAGTCATGTACTTTTTTAGTTGTTCAAAGGCCTCTTGACTCTCAGCAGTCCATTCAAAGTCCTTCACCTTCTTAAGGGTTTTAAAGAAGGGCAGGCATTTGTCTCCTGACTTGGAGATGAACTTCCCTAGAGCTGCGATTCTTCCCGTCAGCTTCTGAACATCCTTGATGGAGCGTGGTGGCTCCATGTCTAGGATGGCTTTGATCTTGTTGGGGTTGGCCTATATTCCCCTATTAGAGATCATATGACCCAAAAATTTTCCAGACCCAACGCCAAAAGCACACTTGGCTGGGTCTAACATCATCTTGTGGTGCCTCATCACTTTAAATACCTCTCTGAGGTGACTAATATGATCGGCCTTGCTTAGGCTTTTGACTAACATGTCATCAACATAGACCTCCATGGTCTTCCCAATTAGATGGGCAAATATCTCGTTTACCAGTCTTTGGTAAGTAGCTCCTGCATTCTTAAGTCCAAAAGCCATAACAAGATAACAGAATACACCAAAGTCAGTTATGAAAGATACCTTGGGGGTGTCATCCTTATATATTCTAATCTGATTGTAACCACCGAAGCCATCCATGAAGCTTAGCATCTCGTGTCCAGCAGTGGCATCGATCAGGGTATCAATCCTTGGTAGGGGTAACAGTCCCTGGGATAAGCATCTTTCAAGTTAGTGAAGTCAATGCACATCATCCACTTTCCATTGGCCTTCTTAACCATTACGGGGTTGGCCAACCATTCATAGAATTACACTTCCTCAATAAATCCAGCTTCTAAAAGCTTCTCGACCTCCTGCTTAATGGCTTCCAGCCTATCAGGGGCATAAGTTCTCTTCTTTTGCTTTATAGCCTTCCGAGTTGGATCAACATTCAACCTATGAGTTATAAGGTTTGGGTCAATCGCAGGCATATCAGCTGTTATCCAAGCAAATACATCATTGTTTTCTTGGAGGAAAGTTGTCATTCGGCCCATCAAGGGCTTATCCAGAGATGCCCCAATATACGTGACCTTTTCCGGGTCTAAGGGGTCTAAAGGAATTGGGACCAAGTCTTCGGTTGGCTTCCCTTGCAGTTCATCATTTTCTCGGACATCCATGTCTTCTATAGGGAGGACCTGCCCCCTTTTCCATTGGGCCTAAGTGCTGCAACATAGAAACTGCGGGCCATCTTCCGATCTCCCCTTGCTTCTCCAACACTATTTCTAGTTGGGAACTTCAGTACCATTTGGTAGGTTGAGGGAGCAGCCTTAGCATGGATCCCTGTTCTACCCATGATAGCATTGTAAGTTGAGGTTGCCTTGACAACCTGAAAGTTCAACATCTGCGTGGCCTCCCTAGGCTCTTCCCCGATAGTTACGGGAAGTTGTATTGCTCCTTCGACTTTGCATTCCACATAAATAAACCCGTAGATGGGTGCGTTAGACGAAGTTAGCTGAGAATCATTGTAGCTCATCTTTATGAATTTATCATGGAACAGAATGTCCACGGAAGCTCCATTGTCCACTAGGACCCTCATAACAGGACAATTTCCAATTATCGGAGTGATAACCAGAGGATCATCCTGAGGAAATTTCAAACCTTCAAGGTCTGGATCACCATATCCAAGCGTCATCTCTGACTTAAAACGCTTAGATGGCTATCCAACTATGCTCATCACTTCTCTTGCATAAGCTTTTCGGGAGTTCCTTGTAGTACCAGATGCTGTAGGTCCTCCTAAGATCATATTGATTACTGTCCCTCGGGGCTGTGGGTTGCGATCTCTATCGTTACCCCTTCGATCGTCATCTCTTCGATCATTATCTCTCTTTTGGCCTCCGACCTCTTCACCCTTGGTGAAACGTCCAAACTTTCCCCTTCAGATCAGATACTCAATCTCATCCTTGAGTTGCCTACAATCGTTAGTATCATGACCGACATCTTTGTGAAACCTGCAGTACCGACTCTTATCTCTTTTTCTGGGATCTCCCCTTTAGTGGCTTCGGCCATTTGAAGTCTTTGTCCTTTTCAATTTCCATAAGGATTTGGCTTCTTGGAGCATTCAACCTTGCATATTCAGCGAACCTTGGTTGCTGATTCTTCTTAGAAGAGGAGGAGTCAGAGTTTTAGCCAATTCGTGGATACTTGTCCTTGGCATCATATTCCTGATCCGTCTTCCGCTTCTTGTTCCCAGTAGGTTCATTATTCACAGCTATCTTCTTCATACTCTCCTCCACCTTAATATATTTTCCAGCTCTATCCTGGAGCTGCATCATGCTTTCGGGAGGGCGCTTAGCCAAGGACATCTTAAAGAACTCGTCTCTAGTCCCTTGCTACAGGGCTATCATAGCTAATTTATCATCAATATCAGGGACCTTCAAAGCCTCCTTCGTAAATCGATTCAGATACTCTCTCAGGGACTCCTTTGCTCTTTGGACTATACCCATGAAAGATGTTGAACTCTTCTCGTGCACTCTGCCACTTATGAACTTCTTAATAAAAGCTTAACTCAAGTCCTTAAAGGATCCAATAGAGTTTGGGGGCAGACGGATGTACCACCTTTGAGCCATGCCCGATAGGGTTTGAGGGAAGGCCCAACACTTAATAGCGTTGTTCACGGGCTGTGACAAAGGGCGTTAGAGAATGTCCTAACATGATTAGCGGCGTCGCCAGTACCATCATATGCTTTGATGGTGGGCATCTTGAACTTCCTTGAGATGTGAGCATTCATTATCTCATTAGTGAATGGTGGTTTTGGATCATCAAGATCTCCTAGGGGCATGAGATTACTTAGATCAGCCCTTGGGGCAACTGCTCTTCTTGGTATTGGACCATCCAGGTCTATGATTGGAGGAGGATTTCCCCGCCTTGGATCGAGTGGGGGTCTTGGGGCCAGATGTGTCTCCAGGTCTCGATTCAGCCTTTGGATCTCTGTTTCATGAGCCCTGATCATCTCTTGAACATCTTGGGGATTCATCCCTTGAGTGCTCCTGGAGCGTTGTTCAGTGTCAGCCATCGGCTCTTTGCCAACACACCTCCTTCTTGGAGCAACATCATCATCCGATTACTCGGAGTCTCTTTTAGTAAAAGGTCTAGAGAATTCTTGATCCTCGGGAATAGGAGCCAAGCCACGTATGTATTGGGGCGTCCGCCCTTGTGCTTCACTCCTACCAGAGTGTCGACTCCCTCCAACTTTGGGGTATAGAGGCATCCCGTAAGGGGGGTTAGTAGTCACAATTGTCGAGTACTCATACCCAAGGGGTTGAGAGTTCACAGGTGCATGCAGCTGCTGAAGTTGGGAATTCGTCCCTTAAGGTGCCGGGGAATTCGTCCTTTGTGGATGAGCCTTAGTTGCCCCTACTAGGGTTCCTCCTTGGATGGAGGCATAATTTGAGTGCGGTGGTATATCCACCACTGATGCGATTGTTCGCGATGGGACAGGAGTGTCTGTCCCACTAGTGTTTCTGCTCCATGTGTTTACCATGGTTGTCGTAAGTTTCCCACAGACGGCGCCAAATGTTGTGAAACAAAAAAACTGAGTACTTTAGTATTTAATGCTAGGGTTGGTGAGCTTCGAGCTTTTATGGCTGCTCTTGCGTTCGGGACTATCGATCCTTGCAAGATGCCTACGTATCTCTATGTTGTAGGGAATCAAGCCAAAAACGTAGTTCTAGGTTGAGGGGTAGAGCCCTTTATATAGAGTTGAGTCTAGGGTTAGACTTCTGTGGGGAGACTTGGTGGACAAGTCTCCAACTTAGATGGTGATTAGGAGTCCTATTGAGGAAGGAGTTCCAAAACCTTCTGTGTAGGACTTTGAGTCCGTTTAGAACACATGTCTCTGCTATTCCAGCCGTATTGGGTCTAATCCGTGATCAGCTCGTGTTCGTGGACTTGGGCGACCTCCGTTGGTAGGCCTTGGCTGTTTGGGCCGTCATGGGCCTGTTACGAAGCTTCGGACCAGACAGGCCTGCTATGAAGCTTGGACCAGACAGGTCTGTGTTGGACTTTTCGGACAAGAAGTCCAAGTGTAATTAATGCGACATTTAATGTGTCTTTAGGATGTATTTTCTATCCATATCATCAACGAATTCCGACTTACGATGAATGTTTTTATGAATTTTACAAGATTATTGATTTTTCGGCCTAAAAGCCCTATGAATTTTAATAATAAAAACGAGGAAGACAAATATGGTGTATTTATTTATTTTATTTTATTTGCTAAATAAATATGGTGTATTTATAATGATACAAAACCCTATTTCTTAACCTACAAGTTATCCATATTAAAATTCGATCCAAATTTTAGGCCTATTAGTCTAATTCAATTTTAAATTCTAGTCTTTATCTAATTTCAGTCCTTTTATTTCTATTATCCTATTATAATTATTATTTTAAAAATTATGGGATATTACAATAATAATCTATATCTGAATATTTTAAATGATTGTTGTTGAATTAAATTCTATACGGGTTTCAGATAAGGACTATGATTTCAAATCTTCCCCTTTCCATGTAGGATTGTCAATGGATCAGATCGGCCTTGATTCATATCCTGATCCATTTAATATTACCGGATTCGGATCTGGATCGGATTGTTGTCGGATTTTTTTATAATCCGATCCATATCCAGATCCGTTAGGATCAACGGATCATGGATCGGAGCTCCGATCCATTTATATTTAAAAAAATAAAATACAAACAAAATTTCTTACATTACATCCAATATTTTTCACAAATCTTTCTGGAGTAGCAACTAATATATGTTGCTTTTGCGTTTTCGTAGTTGAATGTATATGGCTCTGCTCTCTTATTCTACAATATTGCTTTACTTAACATCTCATGATCTTATCACTATATATGGACTTGATTCATCAGCCTAAATTTCGTGTTAGGTGGTGATTTTACCATTTGATGGACTAGCAACAGGTGTATATGATATGTATTGAAGTTTTATAGGAATTACTAAGATAAACTCATTTCATATGATAGCCAATAATTATTTAGTATTAATTCTGCAGATTAGGATATTTAAACTGGAACAACATAGTATAGAGAAGATATATGTTCTTCACAATATAGGGAATAATACAAGCCACATATCTCAATGAAATAACTAATAAGTCTTTTGAACTACACAATTTCTAACATTGCCAACAAAATATAAGATAAATATATATTATATATTTTATATATAATTTATTATAATATATATATGTAGAATATATATATATATATATGTAAGGTCAGATTCAATGGGTAACAAGTATCACCTCTTAACAACATTTACTTTTAGTGTTTTAGGGTTTTTATTTTGAGTGTTCTTTAATATGTCCAGTAATTTTCACGTGCCCTGTAATTTATTTTATGTTCTTTAAATTTTTGTGTACCTTATATTTCCTTACTTTATAATTGTGTTATGTAGTTTTTGTTTGTCATGTGTTTTATATTTTTAACTAATGTTATTTAATTTTTATGTGTTCTACAATTATTAAGGTAGCTATAGGAATTGAACATCTATTTTGTATAATAGGGTGAATTATATTTTGCACATAATCAAATTTTCTAAGCTAAAATTTCTAAATAATTTTTTACATGTACTGTAATTATATTGTGTACTGTATATTTTTTTTAGTGTTTTGTATTTTGTGTTCTATATTAAATTTTTATTTTTTCATTAATTTTATTTTCATGTCCTGTATTTTTTTCTACAGTTCTGTTTTCTTTGTTTTCTGTTCTTTAGAGTTTTTTTATTTTCAATTCTATTTTCTGGAAAACATGAAATAGAAAATAAGTGACCAAGAAATTCAGGACAGAACTAAAAATTTACAGAACACAACACTTAATCAAAAGGCTAGATTAGTATTTAGCATTAAGTCACATATAACATATTTTGATAAAATATTTAAATTTAATGTGTTCCACAAAATTAAATCATTTACAAAGGAGTTTAAAATGTCATATTTTAATAAATTAAAATTTGTATAATATAGATATGGTATATATTTTCTTTTCTGAATTAAAATTATAAAAATGTTAAACTTGAAAGGTGCATATGACATTGTTAAAATATATAACAACAAGACATTAAATTTAAATTTAAGATGTAAAAAAATATATATAACAAGAAAAAGAAATATAATAATATTTAGAATAAATAAATAAATAAATATAATAAAACAAAATGTGTCTTTGTTTTGTACTGTTTTGTCCGTGAGTGCAATCGTGCATGTTTTTTTATTTTGAAAGGTGTTAAACTATGCAAGTTAGGTTTTTAAACTCTGTTTAAGTAAAGTTAGGCGGTTATTTTCTATATTTGATAAATAATCTGGACCGTTAATATGTGATTAATCTAATGGTTTTTATTTAGTTACTAAGTTACCGAGTGAAATATGTATATATATAATATATAATAAATTATCCGGATTGGATCATTAACGGATCGGCGGCCTAAATCCATATCGGTTCTTATTGGATCGGATCGTTATTAGATCAGATTTTGTTCGGATTGGATTTTTTTTCGGTCTTTCTAATGTGTGCATGTGTGCCTTGGGCACACATTAGTCACTAACTCCTATAAAAATGACCTCTTTTTATTGGTGGAATTGATGTGAATGCAGTGGACCATTAACATTTATTATTCAAGCATTAATAAGAAGAGTTTATTTTTATGGAAGTTATTTTTATGGAAGTTAGTGACTATTGGATAGAAAATCCCAATTTCTAATATGTATATGCTCTTTCCCTCACTATGTTCATTGTCATTAATGTGTCATTATTTGGATACCATGATCTGAATTAATTATATTATGATATTTGTATTGTATTTCAATCATTCATCTTGTTGTTGTTATCGTTCCATTAGTCATACTACGTAGAAAAGAACGAGTGAATCTAGTTTCGCGCTTTCACGGGTCACAAGCAAGCCGGTACTCTGTTTGTATTTTAATTACAGTCCAAAGTTGCCGATTACAATTTTGATAGATTGTTCAAAAGAAAAGGCTGAATATAATTGTAAATTTCTAATCCTTTTAGCATGCATAACCTGATTTTTCTCTATAGTTTGAACCTAATATATTTGTTTACAGGTTGTATCTTATGATCGTGGTTGCAGGACGTAACAAATGCAGAATTCTCCTAATAGGGCATGGAGCTTGGAAAAACAGGTATTTGTTTACAGGTTATACTGATAGGACATAAGAAGTGTTTGATAAAATGTTTCAATGAATTTCGACCTAAATTTTTAACTTTAAAAATGGTGAAAGTTCATTAATTTAAATTATAAATGTATTTTATTTTGTGCAAGTTGCAACACAAAATGCTCACATGTGGTGTCAATTTTTTTATCTAATAATCTAATAAGTTTGTTTAAAATTTTAATGGAAGCTTTATGAGAAAGCTTGATCTTGAATAGGACAAATATCAAGAATTCAATTTTTGAGTCATTATTTCTTTAAATACTCATGTCTTCTCTCTGTATTTCTATCCTATTTTACCATGTTTTTCCTCTCTGCTTTGTGCCTCTTAATTTTTACTAATTTTTTTATTGCATTGCAGATTACTATATGAACGGATATGTGCATCCATTATGAGAAAGATTGATAAACTGGTGATTGTTTATATGTTACTATTTTCTACATGTTTTTAATTATGGTTTCTTAAATCTCTATACTACTCAAATCTCTACTGAATTTATCTCTATTTTTTGATTTTGTAGGCCAGACTAAAATTTGCATACCAATTGTTTCACTGAAGTTGTACGTAAGCTATTGTTTAATACTATTGTTTTTGTTTATCACTATTGTTTTATTAAATATATTATTTTACCCTTTCTTTGTTTGTTAGTTCTAAGTATCTCTACATATGTGTTTTTGAAATTGAAATGCTTTATTTTCTTTGGGCAGATATCTCATCCCAGGTAAATTAAGTTCAAATTATATATTTTTATGTATTTTATTGGTATTATGTGTTGACTTATCATGTGTGCATGTGTTTTGTGTAGTACTGTAGTGGTTAGATAATGAGAATGATGGTGAATTGCAGGAGATATAGCTATTGATAGAGCTTAAGGGGAGGCATCTGATGTGTGTGTGTTTGTGTTTGTTTTTTTACTGCAATTGTAATCTGTTTTTGCTGCACATATAGCGATCTTATAATTTGTTTGTGCTTCAGTAATATTATCTTATTAAATTTATCAATCTAGATCTTATAATTTGTATTGCTTCAGTTATATGAATTTAACGTATCAGTTCATGTAGTTCGTTCTACTTCTATATGATCATGAAATGTTTCTTTTCGTATACATTTGGATCCCTGGTGTTTTAGTGTCTTGCTGTGTTAGCAACCAACTCTCTTACTATATTCTAATTGCAGTATGTTATGTATTTGAATCGAGGTCATATTCAAGGTCGAATGTTTCTACTTCCTATGCGGTTATATCACCTTAGAGCAGTTATGAAGAGAGAGCCTCTCACGTGTTTGACAATTTTAGAATGGCCCAAATAAGCTAAGTTTAAGAGATTCACCCTCAGTTTAAAAAATATTATAGCCTGTAGGTCTTTTATCAAATGAAATTTAAGTTATGTTTATTTTTGTTCAACCCTCTTTCGAAAATTAAATAAACAAAACTGATTCAATATAAGTTATGTTTATTTTCTGTCTTTTGAAGATGCATTGATCCGCTTCTGTTTGTTTTATTGCTTTTATGAAATTTTTATGCATTTTTTATGTGGGCAATGTTTGTAATAGAGAGATCAAGAAAATAGAAGCAGTGGGTCAACAGTGCAAGGCCATTTAAAGAAGAACAGAAGAAAAAAATGCAACAGTTTCGAAAGGAGCACATGGAGTACTCCTATTGCTACTGTAAAATCAGATACATGGCACCTCCCTGAGTGTACGATTGATCTCGACGAGGCAAAAAGACTCCAAGGATTGACCACAGTAAACTATATCACCTGAGCAAATTAAGTCCAAATCGGTTTAGCTCCATCTCAAACTTAACTTTTATTATCTTGGTATCCGTCTTTATCAGTTGCTTATTCTATGTTGAAGAATATTTAATTACTCCAATTAGTATGCTTATCATGAATTACTCCGGTTCTAAAATGCATATTGTACCGGTCATCCATGGCCAATTTCTCTAAATAGGTTAGTTTTATCTTGAATACATGAATTTAAAAGATATATCATATTATTTTGAAACAAATTAGGTAACATAAATCAAACAAATACAAATATATAATTAGTGAATATGGGAGTCCAAGTTAGATAATGCTATGTATTTACCGATTATATACATATAATATATGTACTTGTTCATCATTACCCATTTTAAAGTGGATTTTCAAATTTCTTGCCCGATTGGTTGTAACTTGCGGGCCACCAATAACTAGGTAAGAAGTCCCATGTGAATAATATCATGAGCTAAACTTTGTTTCGACTCTTTTCAATTTAAAGTGATCAGATTTTTTATTTGTTTGAAATAGGTATTGATTTTTATAAGTCAATAAGTTAACTTAAACGATTTGCCAAACATGCCCAATAAATACACTACTGCATTTGTAAAAAATAAAATAAAATTTTCTTCTGAAATTGTTCATTAATTCGAACCGAATCAAAACATTGATCACTGTTAAAACAGCTACCTAACACAAATGTACTCTAGTTGCAGAATGAACTGATGTTGTGCATTTAACTGTTGACAATATTACTGGTTACATGAAAACCAAGTTCCAATGAGACCTTTGTGCCGCGCATAGATTATTATTGCGATGAAAATGGCAGCAGACACAATGCTGGTTGAGATGACGACCTGCAAACGAAAGAAGGGAAAAGGGTCAAGTACAGAGACCGGCATTGTAGACTTGTGGTACTGCAGCCAGCATAGTATATCCAAGACGTTGCACTTACCCATTTAAATAGGTATCCATAATTCTTATTCCATGTATAGGGGATGTTCATGCCAAATATCGCAGTCACTAAAGAGTAAACAGATAAACCAACCGTTGCAGAACTCAGGAAGAGCTCCAGCTGAAAAAACAAAGTGTAACAAGGAACATTTTCAAATAACTTGTCTACCAGAAACTAGTACAATAGAAGTAGGGAGAGTTAAATGTTGTATCCGATGCAACCATGATACCTGAATTAGTTGGTTACGATGATGCTCTAGCTGAAACAAATACGGGAAATTAAGGTCATCAAACACAAGGAATAGAATGAATAACTCAATTGCAATGTACTGACCATTTCCTGAAAAGAATGTGTGCACTACATGCACAAATTATTTTAAAAATATTTGACTAAGAATTGTAGGTTGCTTACCTGAATGTTAATATAATCTGCTGTATCATCAATGTATTCTCGCAGCTGGAAAAACAAATATTTTTTATTAGTAAGTCAACTTTTACATATTACACACCTAATGTATTTGTTCAATAAGTCATGCTACTCGGAGGTAAATCATAGTATACACTCAGGGCAATGCCATGATGCGTCAATTGCTTTGGTCTTGTAAAATAATTCCTGTAAATACCACTTGCCTACACAACTTGTCCCTAAATAATTCCAAATTATATAATATACTGCTATCATGCTATTAAAGTTCGTGAAAAATGAATATTAAAGATGAAAAGCTCAAGTATGAGAACTGAATTGGTGCTCAATTACCGTCTTCAGCTTGTTCAGTGTGCCTTCAACTTGTATAAAGTAAGCCTGCAGAAAAACTATCATTAAGTGATTCCAGATATCTTTGGCAGTCCAAAAGACAAATCACTACTATAATATCTACAACCTCTAGCAACATCTCAAGTTCTTCAACCTCATTTTCTCCATGTCTGGTTCCTGCAGTACTTGCCCTACTTTTATTTGAGCCCGATGTTGGAGAGGCAGTCAACCAATTATGAACCCCATTAAGACTACTTGGTGAAGAAACATCATCTAGTTTCCTTGATAAATAAAGTTCGGACATGTCACCATCGTCATCCAAAAGTTTTTCAAGTTCATCCCTTACCTAGATACCAGCATGCTTTAGAGACAGTTTATACATATTTCTCAAGGGAAAAAAGGTCTGTACTACTTGGAGATGTCATACAATAGAATGCAGGTGCAGACCCGGAGATTATATAAAACATGTATTGCAGGAGTTAGCAGCAGCCAAATATGTGAAGGTCAAGCTTCAATTCCCTTAATCAACAATAGCTAAAAAGAAGTTTACAGTCACTAAAATTCATTTCTACCTGCATAAAATGGGAAGATAACATCATACCTTTTGCACCCTGCTGCTCAACCTTGTCATTCCACTTTTCAGTTTACGTACACGATCCAGATTACGGCTGCTAATCTGCATATTATTTGTAAATGCTTATTATATTTCATATAGGGGGTGAACGTACATTACCATAGGTGAACGTACATTACTATAGAAAAACCGGTTACTCATCACTTAATATAAATAATTAATTATATTGCTTGTCATTTTGTATCAGAAAAACTCTTGAATGTTGAATCTCGCGTAAGTAATTATAAAGAGAGGACCGTATACAAGGGTACAATGCCCTCGGTAAAAGCTAAAAACCATTATATGCAGTAAAGATGTCACCAGAGAACCTGTAACATCTTAAAAGATTAAATCTTTAATTTAACAATAAATATAGCAAAGTCATCGGACTATAAATTTCTGCAAGCATGAAACAGTCTATTAACTTAAATTTGTAGACAAATGTAAATCAATACTCTTACCTTTGAAGTCAGTTCATCTAAAGCTGGGTAAGCAGCAACTTCCAAATCTGTTGTTCTTGCATCGAGGAAACTACAAAGAGCTTCAATTGCCACTTCTAGAACCCTCAATTCAAATGGGAATTCTACATTCAGGTAAAAAAATGATTACTTAACTCATAATAAATTAACATCAACTACCTACAGTGTGTAATAGTGTATTCCAAGAAAATTTGACTGAATAATTATAGTCTTTTAAGAATTGATGAATCCAATTATGTTCTATAATGTCTACAACTTTAAAAAGTTTCAATCTATAACATGACAAGAGTGTGATTTCTGAAGTTATACCGTTCTCTGCACTAGTTTTTACGTCATTTTGCAGTCCCAAATTTTCTTCGTCTTCTCCTTGGCCTTGGGAAATAGGATTCACCAAAGGCAATCTTCTTTGAAGTTCTTTCACAATAGGAACAACATTATCATCAAGAGGATCTTGAAGCATTACCTAAACATAACAGTAGAAACATTTTAAACCAAACCAATCATATAAGATCAAAACTTTTATGCAAAATACAATGATTAATAAACAGATATTTAAAAAAATTGACATTACATGTCATATATATATGGGAATCTAGACGGATACCTTTTCAGTAGTGATGATTGCTTTAATGTGCTGAAAAAAAGAAGTTGAATTAATTACATTATATAAAATAGATTAAAAATGTGAATTAGGACTATATTGGAAAATTGGACCACCTCCAAATTGAGAATAATAGCTTTGTCTCGACCTAAAATTGCAGAAGGATAGGACAACCATGGTTCAAGAATTCTAAGATCTCTAGCATAAATTGGAACTCTTTGCATGATATCATACTTATCCATCTTCAAAATCTTGCTTTCGCCATTTGTATCGATTAAAATCCAACTTCTTAAAACTGTTGTTTTCTTTTTCAGAGATTCTTGAGTGTCTAAAATGAGACCCTCCACTGTTTCCATTTCCTTCTGATATCACCCTGTAATCCTAAAAAAAATTAATTTTGCAGAAACATATAGAAATAAAGAAAAAAGGGATTGATGGATTGGAGTATATGAATTTAAGTTGGAGATATACTAGATGTTTGTGCACAGATATAAGTGTGTACAAATCTTAAATGTAGTGATGACAGAGAGATGGTGATGATAGAGAGATGGATAATTACAAAATTTAGTTAGAGATTTTGTGCATGGGACTGCTGTGAAAGGTGTCAAGTGTTGTAGACTATGTGCATATCAGGAAACTCATATAAATGTCTAAAAATGGACAACTAATACTAGTTGCTTCATCCACGCTCTCTACTGGAACATGTGGTCAAACAACCAAATATGTTATGCTCATATCTGAGCTTTGTTCCTTGTTATTGAAAAAGATAATAAATTGAAAATGAAAAAGAATAGTATCCACAGGATCTGAAAATATGATTATGCCTTTCAACTTTTAACTTATCTAAGGAATATTGCATTCATCATATTTATTACTTTTATGGAGATTGTGTCCTCAAATGTCTGAAAAAGAACATGTGAATATTTAAAAAAATTATAAAAAAAAATATGATTATAAAGTATATCTAATTTAATAAATTTAACATAAAACTTCTCCTGTATTCAAATCAATTTTTTAGTTTTTACTTTTAATTTGTTATACATCAAATACAATAGTTAGGTGTTGGTGTCTCAGGGAGTATAAAAGAAATGTCACAAGGATATCAATTAAAGAGCAATGTAGTTGGCACAAAATTGAAGTATTCTTTAGCTTTCTAGTATACCCACGTACAGATTAAAAAAATTTGCATCCTATAGTATATAGCCAACCTGCAAACATGTGTTTTTTAGTTAATGGCTTCATGCTAAACAAATTAGGCATAACTGTTTTTCCAACTGAGTAGTAAACTAGTTTACTAGTTCACTTACAAATTGTTTTCATATAAATTTTAAGTGAAGCACTCCTTTTGTTCTCAAAAGACAATCCTAGATAGACTTACCATCGTAGTCAGACACTCTAATTTAAATCAAGTCGAAGTACACATGTGTTTTACTATCGAAAGACAATCTTAAACTTATTGCTGTCAGTAATCAGGCACTCCGCCCACCTGCTTCAAATTCACATCAGCGGAAAGTGAAAATAATATACTAACCATGTAAGCTAAATACGGATAATATATTAATATATAATATAATAATAAATATAAATATATATTCTAACATCCCCTCAAACTCATGATGTTGCAGCAATGAGCACCGAAAGTTTGTCCGAAAGTTTGTCAGACAAGAAATGAAATCGCAAAATAGAGTGAGTCTTTGTAAAATTATCAGCAATCTAAAGTAAAGAAGGAACAAAAGGCAATGAGATAGTGTCTTGCAGCAGATGATGACGAGTAAGATTACAATCAATCTCAATATGTTTAGTGTGATCATAAAATACCAAATTATATGCAACATGAATTGCACTCTAATTATCACAATATAATGGGGTGGAACTAGGAATGCTAACACCCAAATTTGCAAGTAAGCGACGTAACCAAATAATTTCACGAGTGAAAGCCATGGCACGATACTCAACTTCTGAAGACGATCTCGAAACAACATCTTATTTCTTACTCTTCCATGAAATAAGAGAATCACCAAGAAAAATACAAAAACCAATTGTCGATTTACGATCCTCAGGATCACCAGCCCAATCAGCATCACTATAAGCACGCGACTTTAAAGATGAGTTACAAGGAAACAAAAGACTCTGAAACCGAGTCCGACGAAGATACCTGAGAATACGAAAAACTACAGCTTAAATTACGGTAGTAGGAAAAGTGACAAATTGACTAACTATATGAACAACATATGCAATATCCTGACGAATAACAATAAGATAAACAAGACTACCAACAATTGTGTGATATAAAGTAGGATCTGCTAAGGGAAGACCATTAGATGGAGAAAATCTAGAATTCATCTTTAAAGAAATTTTCACAGTCTTGTTATCAGTAAGACATGCACGGTCAAGTAAATCAGCAATATACTTATATTGACACAAAAGAGACCGCTTTGGTGAGCTAGCAACTTCAATTTCCAAAAAGTAACGGAGCAAACCCAAATCTTTCATAGCAAATCAATGAGCCAACCCACTTTTCAATGACTCAATACCATCACAATCATCACAAAAAATAATCATATCATCAACATATAAAGATAATAAGATACGAACAGCACTCGTAGATCGTACAAAAAGAGCAGAATCATGATTACTAGGACGAAAACCAAGTGAATATAGTATAGTAGAAAATTTCTCAAACCAACAACGAGATGATTGACGAAGACCATAAATAGATTTACGAAGTCTGTAGACATAACCTGGTTGATGCGGAAAACCGGGAGGAGGTGTAATGTAAACTTCCTCGTGAAGATCACCATATAAAAATGTATTATTAACATCCATCTGAAATATTTTCCACTTCCGAACAGAAGCCACTACAATCAAAATACGTACAGTCGTCATCTTTGCAACAGGCGCAAAAGTCTCTTCATAGCATACTCTTGAGAGTAACCTTTAGCAACAAGTCGAGCCTTATAACGATCAATAGATCCATCATATTTTGTCTTAATTTTATATACCCAACGACAACCAATTGCATGTTTTCCTGGAGGCAATGGAACTAAATCCCATGCATGAGTTTGATGTAAAGTAGTAAGTTACTCGGTCATAGCATTCTGGCATAGAGGATCATGAACAACCCCTCTATATGATGCGGTCTCGGACAAATGGTGAACAGAATAACGAATGAAGCAAAAGATGGGGAATAAGATGAATAAGTAAAATCAGGCAGTTGGGTGGACTTACGTATGCTATAACGACTCGTGTATATTCTTTTATTTTTATTATTTTCAAAGTGTAATAAAGGGTTAAATAACTAAATAAAATGTGTGTAATGATTTTGGCAGCAGTTATTGATTGTCATTTAATTATTTGTGATTTGTTGATATGTGAGATTGAATTGTTTGCTTTATTATTGAGTTATACGATTTTATTTCGTTTGTTAAAGTGATTTTATTGCAGTTTTAATTCCATAAATATTTGGATTGTTCCTAAAATTGGTTTCATAATTTTATAATTTCAATAATTATTTTTAGGACTTTATAAAATTAAGAAATCAATATTTCACTAATTAATTATTTCTAAATTATTTTCTGAGTGTGTTTATTTGTAAAATCTATATTTAATTATGGAAATCTTCAAAAATCATGAAACTCATAATTTATTAAATTCGTATTATTCTGAGAATTTTAAAATTATTTTGGGAATTTTCGGAATTAGTTTCACCCGCGCGTCGTTTCGTTATTTGTTAAAAGCGGGTACAAAGTGCACCTTAAAAATTATTTTTAAAATTATGAAATTTGTGTTTTTATTAAGTTCAGGATATCTATAAAATTTTAAAGTTATTTCGGTAAGCTTTTGGAGTTTGTTTTCTCGCGAACTCGGTTCGTAAATAGTAATTTCGGATGTAACCGGCCCTATACAACGTGAATTATAGTAATAAGAAATTGACACGTATCCTAAATAAAGGATACGTGTCTGCAGCCTGTTTATTTGGGTAAAAACATCATCTCCTTTGTCTCTCTCTCGGCTGTAACTCTCAATTCTCTCTCTTTCTCTTTCGAGTTAATCTCTCTCCCTCTGTATCTCTCCCCTCCCCCGTTTCTTCCTCCCATTCTTCTCTTTTCTTTTTCCGGCATTCTTCTCCGGCTTTCCCTGTTGCTCCGGTCTCGCCACCGCCGTGTTTTTCCGGTGAGCTTCGTGGTTTGTTGCTTATATGTATATAATTGTGTATGTGTGATGTGCATGTGTGTGAGTGTTGTGCTTGTGTATGTGTGTTGTGGCTGTGTGTGCGTGCGTGTTTGAGCAGTGGTGTGAGTTGGGCGGCGCGTGGCTGCGTGCCTCCTTATTCCCTGTTCTGTGTTGCTGTTGGATCGTCCTTTGGGCTGTCCTTTGGTTGTCTTTGGGCTTGACAATTGGGCATTATTGTTGGGCCTTTTCTGTTGGGCCTATTTGTGCAGTTTGGTGACTGGAAATTGATTTTTATGTTTTCTGCAGGGAATTAATTAAGTATCGTTCGTGAAATAAAAACTTTCGTTGCGGGAAATAATATTAATCGGTATAACTTATTTAGGAACCCGTATTATATCGGGCGCCAATAAATTGTGTCGCCGTTGACGATGAACTTCAGTGAGTCAACGGTGGACGGTGATGACTTTGTTCTGAGTCCTAAATTTTATAAATAAATAAAATGATTTACGAAAAATACTTCCGGATTTAAATAATTAATGATGAATTGTATTATGGTGTACGTTGTATAAAATGATGGAATTGATATTGTGGATTGTTGGGATTGTTGACGTCGAATGTATTCGACGGGTAGGCTTATAAACAAAGAAGTTGTTGCCAAAATTTTCTAAAAATGTATTTGTAAACGTACGTATTTATATTATAAGTGTTACCCCTATTTGTGTTCGGATTACGTGAATACGTGATTATGTGTATAATAACTATACGAGTCAGGGTATCAGATTGGGTTATTAGGATTTGAGGATGTCAAGCATGTCGGTATAACTGAATAGGGTATTCTGTATTTGTAGATCCCAGTCGAGTTTCCCAGGATCGAAATCAGCGTGAAAGCTATTTAGGGTTTGGTAAAGTGTTGCAAGGCAAGTACCCCTGACCATTCTTTTATGGTTCAGTACGTATGAATAGCTAAATGTTTTATTCTCGTAATTGAACAAAAACGTTTTAAGTTACGTATCCCCTGTAGTTATAAATCACTGTTTTCAAATTGTTTTGGGGAAAAGTAACTTCGAAAGGTACCTATCTCGAATGAAATGATTTGCGAACTGGATTTTTATATGTGTGCTGGCAAAATGAATGGTTTTGAAATGAGATAGGTACAAGTGTTTTGAAAACTGGATAAAACGATCAGATATGGGATACATAGGGGCCAGAGTAGGCCTATTGAGGTGGCGTAAGAGGCTAATTCGATTGCGCGTACCATATAACCGATTAGTCCAGCAAGTCAGAGACCTATCTAGTCTCTGAGTTTCGGAACAGGTAAATGGGATGGCAGTTATAGTCGTCTGGTGTTGATAGCCTGATCAGCTGTCTTCACATATCCGTTACGTATCTGATTTGGATTTGTGATTCCCGTAAGGGTATAAGTAGTTGATACAACGGTTTTATAAATATGAATAGCATGCTAAAATTGGACTCTGGTACTTACACAACACACTACTACGTTGTTTTGATAAAGCATGCTAGTTAGTGATATCCAGTTATCTTCCATTTTCATTATATAATGTTGATATCATGATTACAGCTTTGTTCCTATTATTGTTACATTACTATTTTTATTCCATTATTCATATGTTGGTACTGCTGAGCGATTATGGTCACCCTTATAAACTGTTATGTATATCTCGCAGATGCCTAGAAGACCAGTCAGACATACCCATGTTCCCGCCCCTTCAAGACCCGGCTCCTCTGAGGTAGTTTGTATCAGACCATGAGGTCTGATGAGTTGCTGAATAAAGTTAGAGTGTGTTAGATGTTGAATAAATGGGTTGTAATAATGTGAACCTGAATCATACTTGAACCTGGATCAGATCTTGGTTTGGGGTCAAGTTATTATATTTTAATAATAATTTTGTTGTTTATATTTTGGTATTTGTGTTTGGTGACGTCAACTCCTGACTCCGGGGTTGAGGCCGTCACATATGCGAGTAGACTGCCGAACGGGCGGAGGAGTCGAACTTTCGGTAGACGATTGAGTGGGAGGAGAATCTAAAATCTCTGGTGAAAATTGACTGGTTGTAGAAGCATGTGGAGACGTCGGTGTCTGAGATGTAAATGTAGAAGTCGGTGGAGATGTGGGAGTTTGAGATGTAGATGCCTCCGGAACTGAAGTATTAGAATTTATGGTTGAAGCATCCTCAATATTTGTGTTAAAAGGATCAATATGAATAAGCTCTTCTTCTGTCATATGATGCAAACTAGCAGAAACAGGAAAAAATGGAATATGCTCCAAAAAGTAAACATGCCGAAAAACATACAATTTTCGACTTACTGGGTCAAAACAACGATATCCTTTTTGGGTAACACCGTGGCCCAAAAACACATATAAAGCAGACTTAGCAGAAAATTTACTACGCTTAATCTGAGGTTTAAGAACAAAGCACGTATAATCAAAGACACGCAACGAAGAGAGTTTAGTATATTTTAGTGCAAGTTTTGTAAACTTGTGCTACTAGTGTATAAAGCATGCATTGGTCCTTAGTTTAGAGGTAACAAACAGATTCATAGTTCTTGTATTCTCTCAAGATAGAAGATGAGTTCTTTACTTACAAAGAACCCAGGAAATATAGCAAGACCTAGCTTAATTTTAATATAAAATTAAGTTAGTTTTTGTTGTCTTATTTCTGATTACATAATATAACTACATTCTTTATTTGCTTTGTTCACACAACTAGACAAATTGAAAAAGGCCTAAAAATATCCAAAACTCATCCACCCCCCTTTTGTGTTGCACTTAATATCTAACAAGTGGTATCAAAGCAAAATCTGAAAGTAAACAGATCAAGATCTTGGAAGTATGAGGGCATAAAAGATAAGCAGTATCAAGATATTAGCCTTTGACAGAATGAACTACACACTATGAAAAAAGAAAATGATGTTGTTCATAAGGATGACCAATCCTTTATATATCCAGATTTTCAAAACTGGCCATTTCACCCCCATGGAAAGGGTTGATGAATCTACTGATGGAGTTATGGTCATCCCAGCTCAATATGCCCCAAAAGTCCCTTCAAAATACACTGAAACTGAAAAGGAAAAAGTCTCCTTGGATAGTGGCCTGCAACTAATTCTGATAGAGTCACTTGACAATGTCATGTATAACAATATTGTCAACTGTGACACAACCAAATAGATTTGGGAGAAGATTGAGATTCTGTGTGAAGGTACGAAGGAGGTTAGATCAAATCAAAGGTGGATACTGGTGTCTCAGTATGAGGGATTCATGGCAAAGTCCAAAGAAGAAATTACTGAAGTTTTTGAAAAGTTTAATAAATTGATAAATGACTTGCAGCTTCATGATAAGTATTAAGGCTGAGGAGGTTAACCTAAATTTCTTACTAGCTCTTCCAGATCATCTTGAACAGAAAATATCAACTATTAAAGAAGGAAAAGATTTGAGCAGAATAACTCTGGAAGTTTTATATGGAATCTTGAAAACTTAAGAACTTGAAATGTTACAAAGAAAGTCATTAAAGACAAACTATTGACATGTTGTTGATGGTTCCAATGCCTTGGTTGTTAATGACAGTGAAAAAAGTGAATATGAACAAGATGCTGAAGTTCCAGTTATTCAAGTTGTGGAGCAAAAGAACAAAGGACCTCAGAAGCAAGTTATTTTGGAGCTGGATGAAGATGAGTTTTATACCTTGGATGAGCTAGATTAATTGGACTAATCCATGGCTTACTTGGCTAGTAAATTCTCTAACATTAGAGTCAAGAAGCCTAGGTTTTTCAAAAACAAGGGAAAGTCTTCAAACAACAACAATTGGAAACCAAAAACTCAATATAACTCAGCTAACAAGGGTGGCTACAAAACTAGATCTGTTGATAGATCAAATATAAGATGCTACAATTGTGATGAATTGGGCCACTTTGCTACTGAGTACAAGAAGCCCAGGAAAGTGAAGAAGGATAAAGCATATCTAGAGTTGGAGGCAAAGTATGAAGATCTCTTGAAGAAACAACAAGGAAAATCTTACATTGTTAGGTCACACACACTGTAGAGGGGGGTGAATACAGTGTATAATACAATCAAATCGATATTTAATATATTAAGTAACGGAAAAAAAACTTTATTGAAACAATAAACTCTGTTACAGTATGGAACTGTTACCTCTCAGTGATGAACAAATATCACGAGAGCTGCTAGGGTTACAATGAATAATCTTCTCGAATATGATAACACTTATAGTGTAAACCCTATGTCTGTGTTTATATATTACACAGTTACAAGATAATCGCTAATTGATATGGAATATAATTCCGCTTCCTAAAATATATTAATCAGATATCTTTTCTTCCAAGTATTCCATTCTTCACGGAACTCCTTCTTCATGCATATCTCTTCTTATGTTTATCTTGATCTTCTTTCCTTTAATCAGCTACTGTCCTTATCTGATCGTCCTTCAGCACTTAAGTTCTGATATCTAACTTCTGATGATTATCTCCTGATAATATAAGTACTGATATCCTTAAGTCCTGACTTCCAGTATAAGTACTGATCAACAGTTAAGTACTGATTTGTCCTGTTAAGTAAGATCTGAAATCTAAACATAAATCATATTAGCCATGACATTATCAAATATATCTAACAATCTCCCCCAACTTGTAAATTAGCATAATATACAAGTTTAACAGATATTTGATGATGTCAAAAACATTAAGTACAAATGCATGAGAATTAGACTAGATAACTACAACTTACAGTCCTTAAAGCTTTACCAATATTCAACTTCTGATAACAACTTCAGTCTGTACAAATATCAGAATTTAAGCAGTTGTAGATCTTCGACTTGGCTTCATCATTTGATCTCTCTGATGTCAGGAGTTGTTCTGAGATAGTTTTTCAATAAACATTTCTCAGCATATCTGAGTTCATCAATCATTCTCCTTTTGGCATCTTTAAGCTCTGCAGTATCTTCACCAATTTGAAAGATTGCAGCTCTGAGATCATTGATCTTTGCTTTTCTTATACCCTAATCCAGTCTGATCAAATAAGCTTTATCAGACTCAAGATTAAATTCAACAGCCCTGTACCCCAGAAAGGTAGTTATAATCTTACCAGTGTTGGGCTTCATTTCAACTATATCACCATTGTGATCTCTGTACTTTGGAACATATATGCCGTCAGACTTAACAGAATAAAGCCTTTTCTGTCTCTGAATCTGTTCTTTTAAATAGTTTGCAGCAGTTCCTGTTATTCTGTCATCCACTTGAAGTAAGAAAAGTACATGCTCCAATTCTTCAAAATACTTCAATGGAATGGCATTTTGTCTTATATGATAAACCCTACCATCTGTCATGAAATACAACATGATGTATTCTTTCAAGTAGGTATGGTAAACCATCTGTACATATTCCAGTTGATTCAATCTCTCAGGAGTTGCTCCAATACCTGGTTCACTCAGGGAAGTTGGATCATTGGTAGTGTTATGTATTCTTCTTTCATCAGCACTTCTTAATCCAGTTTTATCTCTAGCTTCCTTTCCAGTAACTACTCTTACTTCAAAACCACTTGCAGTAGTCTTCAAAGGTTGAGTCTGTTTTGCTTTAGTGAATCCTGGTAGGAGTGTCTTTGGTCTATCTTCTGATATCAAGTTAACTTGAGCTATGTCAGAGGTTACTTGCTTCTTCTGAATATCAGAACTTACAATTTCTTGACTCTGAACAACTTGAGCCATGTCATAAGTTATTTTAAGAACTTTTCTTGAAGTCAGAGCAAGATCATCTTTTTCATCAGTAATTTCTTCATCCTCAGGAGGCACATAAACCTTAATAGGTTCACCAACCTTTTCTTTACCCTTGGATCTTGGATCTATCTGCGGTTGTGATCTAGCCAAAGTTGCTTCAGTATGTGTCCTTTCTTTGATCACAATGCCTTTGAGTTTTGGAAGTGGCTTTTTACCAGAAGCTTCAAATTTAGATGTGACTTTCTCTGATTTAAGTCTGGCTTCTTCTTTCATTAAACTCTCCAAGTCCATTCCTGGATTTTCCTGAAGAAATAACTGTCTTGACATTTCCTCATCAAGATCTAAAAGTTCATCAGAACTTATCCTTTTACCAGTAGCAGAACTTATTCTCTTCCCAGTATCAGAACTTGTCCTGTGACTAGCTTGTCTTGATGTGAATCCTCTACCTTGACTATGACCTCTACCCATTCCAGAATTTCCTTGATCATCTTTTTCATTATCCTTTCCTGTCAATGTCTTGTCAGTCTTGCATTTGGACTTAATTACTTTCTCCCCCTTTTTGGCATCAGCAGGTAGTAGAAGAGAGATAAGCAATTCCACTGAGGATTGGATTTCAGTTAGTTGTGATTGCTGAGAAGCTTGATTTTTCAGAATTTCATCAATTTGAGCTTGTTGATGATCTTGAGTCTTCTCAATATAAGCAATCCTGTCAATGGTAGGTTGGAAGAACTTTTTCTTATCAATTTTCCAAACTTGTTCCTGTTTGATAAAGTTCTCCTGAATCTTGTGTAGCTCTGCATGAGTAGTTGAATGAAGACCTTGTAGATGTTTAGTACTCAATGCAGTGACTTTAAGCTGGGTTTTGAAATCATCAGAATTTAACATTTCATGAGCTTTAGTCAAGTGCTCAGCAAGATGCTTTTCAGTTGGAACACATGAAACTGAGTTCCATTCCTTAGTCCACTCCTGACCTGCAGGAGTTTCACTCCAAGGTACTGGTGCTTCTCCGGTAACAAACTTCTTAACCAGTTTAGACTTTAGAATAGTCTGTTGAGGAGCATGTCCTGAAGGACCTGCTGTATCAGCATCTGCAGTTGGAGCAGCATCACCAGTATCTCCAGCATTTGCTGCATCAGAACTTTCAGAATCAGTATTCTCTGATAAAATAACAGTGTGAGTAGCAATGGAGGTTTCAGCATCCTCTAATTGCTGATCTGGTTCTAAGTTCTGATCAACAACCAAATCCTGATGCTCACCTAAAGTCTGATCGTCAGCATCATGATGCAGAGAAGGTGTTGTTGATAACTCTGGAGTTTGAACAGCATCAGTAACAGGTGTTGTGGAAGGATTATTTGCTGTTGGAGCTTCTAAGAGAATTACTTCAGACACAACCAAGTTTTGAACATCAATATCAGCACTTGTGCCTGGATCAACAGAAGACACAGATGGTGTGTTAGCCTGTTCAGAAACAGCTTCCTGAGATGGAGTTGATGGAGAAGAAGTGACTGGAGCAAATTCCTTGTCTTGTGAGATCAGAGATTCCTGATCCCCTTCCTTAGCTGCTTCCTCTTCATCATCTGAAACTGGCCTTTTTGCCCTCTGTTTCTTGTATCTCTTTGTTGATTTGGATTCCTTGGGAGTTTCAGGAACTGTCATTCTTCTAAGCCTTTTGAGAAGCCTAGATCCCCCAAATCCAGAATCCTTCTGAGAAGTCTCTTTCTCAGCTTCACCTGCAATAGGTTCTGAAGAAGGAACCTGTTCCTCAGTATCAGATTCATCTCTCAAGGCAATCCTCCTTCTCTTTTGAGGTGTTTGAGGAATAGTCTTTGTCCTCTTTGGCTTGGAGGATGAAGGTTAAACAGTCTGTGAAGTGGAGAGATAGGATTTGAGATATGTCCAGAGGATAGGTTGAGTCGAATGAGTGGTAGGTGCTGAGGATGATGGTTTTTGGGTGTTTGGTGTTGATTGGACATCAGAGTAAACAGATCTATAAGTATCAGGATCAACATTTACTAAGATCTGTTTTACAGACTAAGGAATCTGTAATGGTCTAACCACTGATTTCTTAGTGTCAGCATTTACCAGGTCATTAAAGTATCGTTTTGCAACTTTAAAAGGTGGGGTTGTGGAACTGAATGATTGAGGTTCATCAGTACTAAAAGTATATATAAGTTGACAGAATCTAGCAAAATAGACGACATTCCTATCCTCTGTCATCCTATCCCCAATAAAACCAATTATACCAGTTGCAAAATCAAAATGAGTTTGATTGATAATAGCATACCCGATATGCTGACTCAGAATTGGGATAACATCAAAATTCGAACATTTGTTCCCAAAAGCTTTGGTGATGCAGTCGAAGAAGAAGCTCCATTCTCTTGTAATATGAGCCCGTTTCAACTGCCCAAGTTTTGCCAAACTCTGTTCATACCCCAAATTTGCCATTAACTCCTGAAGAGCTGATTCTTCTGGAATTGAAAAGGTACAATTTTCTGGGAGATGTAGAGCTTTGCATATTGTACCAGGAGTGACTGCATAAGAAGAATCACCCACTTCGAAAACAATACTGGGAGTGCCATATTTACCACCATCATCAAAGTGCCCAGTCCGCCAAAACGTCAGAACTTGTTGGCTCGAAAAGACTGAAGGCTGTGTCAGTGCATACCCAATTTCACTGTGTGTAAGAAGATCTTGCACAAAATGTAATTCAGATGGAGCTTCAGCATGATCAAGAATTGCAGCATAGTTTTTTGGAACAAACTTAGCTCCATCAATGATTAAATCCTTAGGTGCCATCTGAAAAATTGAGATTTAAAAGTGCCTGTTAGGTGTTTGATAAAATGTCTGTATGAAAAACCAACGTGAGAGAAAGAGAGAGTAAAAGCAAGTAGAGAGAAAAAGTATGAAGGAAATAAAAGATTAAAGAAATCCTTTCTCTGTCGTACTTATACTCTAAAAAAAATGTTACCGTTGGACACCTGTCAGACATGCAGTAATAACGGATAGTTACTGGGCGCGAGAAAACAGTAATCATTACTTGCCCACTTGCCTGTTTTCAAGGAAAAACCGTTCCATATACCCAGATATTCCATTAATCAAGGTGAAATAGTTTTAACTCAAAATTGAAACCGTTCCTACTGATTTAATTATTTTTCACTGCATCATTAATATTCTGAAAAGAAATTAAGGGAAAATGACCAAGATAAATCATATGAGTAAGTACTGATAAAAGAAAGTCAGAACTTAAATTAAAACAGAATTTATATGGTCATCAGAATCTCAATCAGGATTTATCACTGCATGACAAAATAACTTAGAGACAAAATCTTGAAACAAAACAAATTTTATTAATATATCAAGAGAATAAATTCATGAAATGGAAATTACATCAGTACTTATACAAGATTTCCCTAAGCTACTAAACCTAACATCAACAGCCTTAGTCCTAGCTAAGAAGCCTGACAAAGCTGATGATGAAGGAAAACAGGAAGAAGACGAGATTAAATCATTTCTTCTTCCTACTCTCGACAAACTGAATGGCGAGTCGGATGATTCGCTCTTGCTGGCGGAGAGCTTCCAGCCTTTCCTCCTCCAATCGCTCCAGATGGCGATGGTAGTCCATATAGAAGAACAGGAGGTGGGTCAGTACCTCCCATATCTCCTCAGAAATGGCCGTGACGTGCCATTCCTGCTGCCAGTTGGCACAACTTAGCTCCATATTGAAGTTTTGGTAGTTCAAAAACATGTTGTATCTGACCATTGTGTTTTTGAAAGAAAAAATATGAAGGAAGTTTGTGAGAAAGAATTTGATGGGAAGGCTGATGTGAAGTGGCTGCTTATATAGGTAAGAGAATGCCAGGAGACGTAAAAATATTTAATGCTGACAGGTAGAATTAATTCTACCTCGTCTCCCCAGACTTGGAAAAAGAATAACATTCATTGGAAGGAGAAAACATGGTTTAATGCGCACTTCAACATATTCTAACCATTAATCCTAACCATAGTGACTATTAATCTTCCACTTCAACATATTCTAGTTTGAACCGAGACTGTTATTAAATTTTATCCACAGATAAGTCAAGTAAAGAAATAGACTGTAATATCAGAACTTAACAGTCATCAGAACATAATTTCTTAACTCGAAAAAGAAATGCCTATCTTAGTAAATCCTCATACAAGTTCTGAGTTATACTCTTCAGAACTTAATCGTCAGAATATGCAACCAGAACTTGTCCTCAGAGTTAGTGCAAAATGACACAATGACTGTTTATCTAAAACAACATAGACCACCACAGTAATTTTCATCATTCAGATGGAGTGATTAGTGTGTGCATTAAGCTAAATTTCAGACAAGGAGTAAAGTCTGATTCAGTTCAGTACATCTTAGAAATAAGGCATAACTAAAATTTTGCTAAAGAGCTGTCATTATCCTGAAACCTACTGATGAATGAGTTCATGCTTGAGTCCACCTCAACTGTTTTGTGCTAATTTTATGCATCTTTTTAAATTCTATTTTACAGTGGCTTCTCAGTGTAAGTGAGTCACGACTGTTTATCAGAATTTATGCTATTATCAGAGTATTTCTCCAGTAATCATAGAGTGTGAAAAGTCACCAAGAAAATATTTTGCTTTTCTAATGCATATTTATTTAATACCAGCAATGCACTTGGGTCGTCCCTTCCACATTTTTACTCTAGATCTCAAAGGAGTACCTGATTTTATTCTTTGATCTTTTTGCTTTTTCTTTTGATAATTGAGGTTTATCAGCACTTAGTACATTCAACAGTTTTACTAGTATCAGAACTTAACAGATGAGTAGCATTATTTTAATTTGTGACTTAGTAATAAGATAAACAAAGTAAACTCAACTAAGCTCAATTATCAGAATTTGCTTGTGTCATAAGATTTCCACAGAAATAATTACTTCTTACATGGGATCATCTGTTTATTAAAGACTACTAGGTCAGTATCTAGCACAGTTATCCTCATAGGATTGAATTGTTACTTAGACAGACAAATCACTTATCAGAGTTTAGAAACATATATCAGACAATAGTCAGTACTTAAATACATTTAGCAATTAATCACAAAAAGAGATTAAATTCAGTAAGTACGGATCATAAAGTCTGATAATACAGAACAAGACTAAGCAGATTCAGAGAAAGAACCTGAAATCATTCCAAGTTCATTTACCAATCTTGTAAAAGTGGCTTCACACAGTGGTTTTGTGAAGATATCTGCTAGTTGTTGATCTGTTGGAACAAAGTGCAATTCCACTGTACCTTCATCCACATGTTCCCTTATGAAGTGGTACCTGATGCTGATGTGCTTTGTCATAGTGTGTTGAACTAGATTACCTGTCGTAGAAATAGCACTTTGATTATCACAGTAAATAGGGATTTTGAAATATGTTAACCCATAATCCAGTAATTGATTCTTCATCCAAAGAATCTGTGCACAACAGCTTCCTGCAGCAATATACTCTGCTTCTGCAGTTGATGTGGAAATTGACTTTTGTTTCTTGCTGAACCAAGAAACCAATCTGCCTCCAAGAAATTGGCAGCTTCCACTTGTGTTTTTCCTGTCAATTTTGCAACCTGCAAAATCTGCATCTGAGTAACCTATTAGTTTAAAATCTGATTCTCTAGAATACCACAATCCCAGATCAGCTGTTCCTTTAAGATACTTAAAGATTCTTTTCACAGCTGTTAAGTGAGGTTCTCTTGGATCTG
This sequence comes from Apium graveolens, assembly GCF_009905375.1. NCBI lineage: Eukaryota > Viridiplantae > Streptophyta > Magnoliopsida > Apiales > Apiaceae > Apium > Apium graveolens. The sequence continues at coordinate 273,788,378 of NC_133648.1, forward strand.
TTTGAAATCTTGTACAAAGACAGTTAGCATACATGATATCAGGTCTACTAGCAGTTAGATAGAGTAGAGAGCCAATCATACCTTTGTAGTTAGTAATATCTACTGTTTTACCAGTATCCTTATCCAGTTTTGTTGCAGTGGCCATGGGAGTGGATGCACTAGAACAATCTTGCATTCCAAATTTCTTCAACAAGTTTCTGGTGTACTTGGTTTGACAAATAAAAGTGCCTTCTTCATTCTGCTTGACTTGAAGGCCCAGAAAATAGCTAAGTTCCCCCATCATACTCATCTGATATCTTGACTGCATTAGTTTGGCAAACTTCTTGCAAAGTCTGTCATTTGTAGACCCAAAAATGATATCATCAACATAAATTTGGACCAGAAGTAAGTCCTTTCCATGGTTGAGGTAGAACAGTGTTTTGTCTATTGTTCCTCTGTTGAATCCACTTTCCAGAAGAAACTGAGCTAAAGTCTCATACCATGCTCTAGGAGCTTGCTTAAGTCCATAAAGTGCTTTATCAAGCCTGTAGACATAATCTGGATGTTTGGAATCTACAAAGCCTGGAGGTTGTTCAACATATACCTCCTCCTCCAATTCTCTATTGAGAAAAGCACTTTTCACATCCATTTGAAAGACAGTAAACTTTTTGTGAGCAGCATAAGCCAAAAATATCCTTATGGCTTTTAACCTAGCAACTAATGCAAATGTTTCATCATAATCAATTCCCTCCTGTTGAGAATATCCTTTTGCAACCAGCCTTGCCTTATTCCTTGTAATGATGCCATCACTGTCAGTTTTGTTTCTGAATACCCACTTTGTACCAACGACAGATCTATTCTTTGGTCTTGGCACTAGGGTCCAGACTTTGTTTCTTTCAAATTCATTTAACTCTTCCTCCATTGCTTGCACCCAATCAGCATCTTGAAGAGCTTCTTCCACTTTCTTTGGCTCAGTCTGAGAGAGAAAAGAATTGTAGAGACATTCATTTGAAGTACCTGTTCTAGTTCTGACACCTGCATCAGGATTTCCAATATTCAAATCAGGTGTATGTGATTTTGTCCACTTCCTTGCAGATGGAAGGTTTTCTCTAGAACTGGATGCTCCCCCATGATCCATGCTGTCTTCATTTCATTTTCTGATGCTCCCCCTGAAACTATGCTCTATGAGTTGGATTCTTCAGTATTTAGATTTTCAGCACTATCAGAACTTGGCTTATCAGAACTTGACGAATCAGAACTTGAAGAGCCAGATGTATGTTCTGATGTTGCTTGAGATGTGGTAGGATCTTGAGTATGCTCCCCCTGCATAGGTGTATCTTCCTTTGATGTAGTCACCACAGTTTCAATAACATCAGAGTTTAATCCATCAGAGTTTACAGTATTAGGACTTAGACTGTCAGGATTTTCAGTATCAGAATTTGAGTCTTCATTTTCAAATCTCAGCTGATCATGATCAATGAAATCTTCAAGACCTGTAATCTTCTTATCATCAAAAGAGACATTGATAGATTCCATGACCACTTTTGTTCTCAAATTATAGACTCTGAAGGCTTTTGTGGAAAGTGGATATCCAACAAAGATTCCTTCATCAGCTTTTAGATCAAACTTGGATAGTTGTTCAGGATGAGTCTTGAGAACAAAGCACTTGCATCCAAATACATGAAAGTACTTCAGATTTGGCTTCTTTTTCTTCACCATCTCATATGGTGTTTTACCATGCTTGTTAATAAGTGTTGCATTTTGAGTAAAACAAGCAGTCTGCACAGCTTCAGCCCAGAAATAGGTTGGAAGCTTTGCTTCTTCAACCATTGTACGTGCAGCTTCAATGAGAGTTCTATTCTTCCTTTCAACAACTCCACTGTGCTGAGGAGTTCCAGGAGCAGAAAAATCCTGCTTTATTCCATGGTTTTTGCAGAACTCTTCCATTATCAAATTCTTGAACTCAGTGTCATTATCACTCCTTAAAATTTTCACAGAATCTTTGACCAATTTATCCAAATGTTTGACATGATCAATCAAGATAGATGCAATTTCACTTTTTGTGTGCAAGAAATACACCCATGTGTATCTGGTGAACTCATCCACTATGACCAATGCATATTTCTTCTTTGCAATAGACATGACATTCACTGGACCAAATAGATCAACATGTAGTAGATGATAAGGATCAACAATTGATTATTCAGTCTTGCTCCTAAAAGAAGATTTTCTTTGTTTGGCTTTCTAACAGGAATCACAAAGGCCATCACGAGCAAATACTGATTTTGGTAGTCCTCTCACAAGATTTTTCTTGACCAGTTCATTTATATTGTTGAAATTTAAATGAGAGAGTTTCTTGTGCCAATTCCAGCTTTCTTCAATAGATGCTCTACTCATCAGACAAATTGCAGAACCATCAGTACTTATTGAAAGCTTAGTTTCATAAATGTTACCACGCCTGTATCCTTTCAGAACAACTTTGCCTTTAGATTTACTCACAATTTCACAGTGTTCTTCAAAGAAATCAACATGATAACCTCTGTCACGGATTTGACTTATACTCAGTAGATTGTGTTTAAGTCCTGAGACCAGAGCTACTTCTTTAATTATGACATTTCCAAGATTGATATTGCCATATCCCAATGTTTTTCCAATGTTGCCATCTCCATAAGAAACACTTGGGCCAGCTTTCTCCACAAAGTCTGATAGCAGGGCCTTATTTCCAGTCATATGTCCTGAACATCCACTGTCCAGAACTAGAATATTTTTCCTGTTGCCCTGCAATCACAAAGACCACTAATTATTAGTTTTAAGGACCCAGACTTGCTTGGATCCTTTGGCCTTATTAAGTTTGTTAACATTTGCAGCGGATTTAACATCAGAGTTTATGTTAACATTTTTCTTATCAGAACTTACACTATCAGACTTTGAATCAGAATTTACACTAGAAGGAACAATGGAAACTTTCTTCAAAGAAGGTTTTATTTGATAATAATCATAGTACAAACTATGATATTCCTTACAAGTATAAATGGAATGCCATAAACTACCACAATAAAAACAAGGATTTTGTGGTTTGTATCTAACAGACTGACTCTTAACTCCTGATTTTGAAGGTAAGGAGTTAATATTCTTATTCTTCCTGCAAAAAGAAGCCAGATGGTTAGAACTTCCACAGTTATGACATGTTTTCCTAAGAGCATCAGGAACAAGTTTATAATCATTGCTTTTATTCACACCTTCCTTTCCATTCCTATTTTTCCTAGGTGATTTTACCTTGTTTGCATTCATAACATCTTTCAGCTTATGCTTAAGCTGCTTCTTTGTCATTAAGCCTATGTTTACTTCAGCTGTCTTTTCCTGTTTTAGTTTGTCAGAAGTTAATTCCTCTTTAACTTCTGATTTCTCATTTTCAGACTTTACAGTTACAAACTTAACAGGTTTTAACTTTGGCTTTTGTTTAACAACAGGCTTAATTTCTTCAGTTCCTTTATCATTCTTATCTTCTCCATAACCTAAGCCCTCTTTCCAGTTTCCACTACTTAGCAAATTTTGAGTTGTTTTGCCAGAGTTAGTACAAGTCCTGATAATCTCTCTTTCGTTTTCTAACTCAGTTTTTAGAGATTCATTCATTTTTAGCACTTCATCCCTAACATAAAAAGCATCATTTCTATCCTTCTGAGTTTGATGGAACATGACTAACTCTTTTTCTAAGAAATCATTTCTTTTCTTAAAAGCAAGATTTTCAGAAGTTAATCTTTCACATATTAAAGTTTGATCTCTATAACTAACAAACATGGTTTTAAGATATCTTCTCAACTCATTAATATCATCAGTATGAAAAGCATATGTAGTCTGAGGTACCTTTCTTTCAGCAGCATCAGAACTGTTATCAGCACTTTCTTTATCAACATTAGCCATCAATGCATAGTTCTCCTCACTTTCAGAGTCTGAGGTGTCTGTCCAATTTCTCTGCTTTGTGACAAGAGCCTTGCCTTTGTCACCCTTTGCCTTCTTCCAATCAGGAGATATGTGGCCTTTCTCACCACAGTTATAGCATTTAACATTGGTATAATCTCCTCTGTCAGACTTTCCTCCTCTGCCTTCAGATCATCTGAAATTCTTCTTATCAGAACTTATGCCTTTCCTGGAAAACTTCTTTCCCTTCCAGAACTTCCTGTATGCAATCTTTGTGATTCCTTTCACCATAAGAGCACACAGCTTCATCATCTCCTCATCAGCATCAGTCTCAGGCAAGCTTTCAGAATCTGAGTTATCATCACTTTCAGAACTTGATGACTCAGTTTCAGACTTTATGAAAAGAGCTTTACCCTTGTCTTTCCTTGAGGAAGCTGCTTTGGGGGATTCTTCTTCAGCCTTAAGAGCAACTGTCCTTGACTTTCCTCCTTTCTTCTTGCTTCTTTGTTCCATCTCAAGTTCATGAGTCTTGAGCATTCCATAGATTTCATCAAGAGTTGTATCATCAAGATTGTAGTTGTCTCTTATTGTCGTTGCCTTCAAATCCCAGCTTTCAGGAAGAGCTAACAAGAATTTAAGGTTTGAATCTTCAAGATCATACTCTTTATCAACCAATGACAAATCATTCAAAAGTTTGACAAATCTATCATATAAATCATTCAATAACTCATTAGTCTTTGAGTCAAAGTGTTCATACTCTTGAGTGAGTATTGTCTTCCTGTTCTTCTTAATTGTGTCAGTTCCCTGACACCTTGTTTCCAGAGCATCCCATATCTCCTTAGCAGTCTTGCAGTTGATTACCCTGTTTGACATTACATTATCAATGGCACTATGCAGTAAGTGTCGTACCTTAACATCCTTAGCAATTGATGCTATATCTTCAGCAGTATAATCACTCTTCTCCTTTGGTACGGTCTTTGCTGCTTCACCTGCAACTGCAACAGCGAGCTTGGCTGGTTTGTGAGGCCCTTCCTTGATTCTATCAAGGTATTCTGGATCTGTTGCTTCCAGGAACATGGTCATCCTTACCTTCCATATGGGATATTCAGATGGTCTCATTATGGGAACTCTGATGGTCTCATACCGACTCTGAATTTGTGTCTTTGGTGGTTCCTCAGTTTTGGTAGGCTTAGTTAGAGTTTCTGTGTCCGGCATGATTGTGTTTGGATCTTTAACTGTATGTGTGTTAACAGATAAGCTCTGATACCACTTGTTAGGTCACACACACTGTAGAGGGGGGGAGGTGCATACAGTGTATAATACAATCAAATCGATATTTAATATATTAAGTAACAGAAAACAAACTTTATTGAAACAATAAACTCTGTTACAGTATGGAACTGTTACCTCTCAGTGATGAACAAATATCAAGAGAGCTGCTAGGGTTACAATGAATAATCTTCTCGAATATGATAACACTTATAGTGTAAACCCTATGTATGTGTTTATATATTACACAGTTACAAGATAATTGCTAATTGATATGGAATATAATTCTGCTTCCTAAAATATATCAATCAGATATCTTTTCTTCCAAGTATTCCATTCTTCACGGAACTCCTTCTTCATGCATATCTCTTCTTATGTTTATCTTGATCTTCTTTCCTTTAATCAACTACTGTCCTTATCTGATCGTCCTTCAGCACTTAAGTTCTGATATCTAACTTCTGATGATTATCTCCTGATAATATAAGTACTGATATCATTAAGTCCTGACTTCCAGTATAAGTACTAATCAACAGTTAAGTACTGATTTGTTTTGTTAAGTAAGATCTGAAATCTAAACATAAATCATATTAGCCATGACATTATCAAATATATCTAACATACATTGCAGAAGGAAAGAGTTGGGATGACATTGATGATGCTGATTACAATGAGGAGTTTGGAAACTATGCACTAATGGCTCTTGAGCAAGGAGAATCATCCTCATCAAAATCTGAGGTACCAACTCTTACTACTATTGATTTAAATACAAGTCAATATAAAGAGACTATTGAAAAGATGAGCATAAAAATGTTGCACATCCATACTAGCATGGTGGTAGCCACTGAGGAGGCTAGTAGGCTATCAAAAGCTAATGAAAAACTTGAGATTGAGAAGCAAGATTTGGAACTACAGCTTGTTGAGCTTGAAACTTTCAAGCAGGAAAATGAATATTTGAAGAACAAGATGAAGTGTGCTAGTAAATACAAGTTATGTTGAGGGAAAAGATAGAGAAAAATGAAGTGAACTTAAAGTCTTTCAGGAATGCTTCTCGGTTGGTTGGTCGATACCATGAGAAGAACAAGCCATTTGCTAATATATCCATTGGCCTTGACTATGATGCCTTGAACAACAACAAAAAATTGAAAGTGACAGAGGCAAAATTATTGCAAATGAAGATGTCCATGTTATGCTGAGAAAAGTTGAGTCACCTGTATTCAACGCATGTGAACTCAACTTAAGTGAAGAGGAGTTGGTCATCAAGCAAGAACTTGCAGATTAAGATAAAGAAATGAAAAAGGTAGAAATCACTCATGCTACTGAAAGAAAGAAGAAGCCCATGGTTAACTAAATTCCTAAGACACGTGTCAAGGAAGTCAAGATTGAGAATACAGGAAAGAAGAAAAAGAACAAAAATGGGAAGATAGGAGTAAACAAGAGCAACAACTTTGCATTTGTTGCAGATGCCCCTAAAAAAATGTTAGAAATGTGGCTCAACAAATCATCTAACTCACCTTTGTAAGAAGAATGTTAGCAAGCCAAAAGTGGGATCCGGGAAGTACAATGAAGCAAATACAGAAGACCCTTACTCCTTTTGTGATAAATTTGACTGCATACCTTGCAACATGAAAGTGATGACAAGTTGTCATAAATTGAGAGTAGATTAGAAATATGTTAATTTTAGATCTACAGACGAAAAGGAAAATGCAAAACAATCTGTTCATACTGTTCCTTTTGAATCAACTCATTCTAATTCTGCAAATTCTGTTAGCAAGAAGAAAGTACCCAATACTGCTTGGGTAGCTAAACAGACTTAATCCTCATTATGTGCAGGGCAAAATAAAGAGAGTCATATGGATCATAGACAGTGGATGCTCAAGACATATTGTGGCGCCCTCCAAACCCGGGTCAGAAGTTTGGGGTCCACACACACCTTAATTATAACCTGCTTATAACAATAATAAAGATAATAATAATATATGCAATGACCCTACTTACCAATCACCACGGACCGCAACAGGTTAAAGTATGCACACAAGCCAAACACACTAATATATTACAAACCGTTCAAAGCCCAACTATTTCAAATTCAAACTGAGTATTAAACATTATTACAAACTTTTACAAACTTAAATTATTCCAAAAGAAGCCTACTAGCTCAGCTTTCTCAACCTGAACCCCTAGCTCTCGCGCTGGACTGGGGATCCTCTTTACCAACTGGTTCCTTTTTAACTGGAAAGAATATAAACAACATCGCACGAATGAGCTAACTAGCTCAGCAAGTCACAATGACAAAACTGAGAATAATGATCATCAGGTGAATATGTTTATGATATCAAGTGAACAATGGATTATGATTTAGAATTGGATATTATACTTTTAATTTAAAAACCAAGGTTAGGCTGCTGATCAGTCACGCACTAACCTCGAGCAAGGCACACAGCATTGCTCTAACTACTGGATCCAAGGCACACATTGGCCTAACTTGACCATTATATGGTCTGACCACGAATCTGGTCCACAATTTTATAAAAACAATCCAATTCTAACATAATAACAGAATATGCAATAGTAAACAATAATCGAAATCATTAACAACAATAAATGTTTAACAATGAAAGGGTTTCAATCCTTGTAAGGATCAATAAGGCAATTTAAAAGCTTGGATGCTGGGTAATGAAAGAATTGGATAACAAAGGAATCAACGTTTCAAGGTTTCAAGGATTCGATCTTTCAAAGTATAAGATACCATGGGTTGAGTATATAATAGTTCATTTCAGTGTTTGGTATTTAGTTTGTATGTATTTGTAGAGTAGTATCGTAGATTTGTGGTTCTTGTTTGGGTATACAATAATCAATGGATTAGAAAGAATATGATTCATGGCTCAAGGACAATAACTGAAATCAGGATTTTGGTTTATGTGCTTCAAAGCACTTGCAATATCACAGGATTATCAAGTACTACAATATCTCGAGAAAGTTCAGAACACTTTCCTGGTATTAGCTTACTACACTGCACTCGCTTCCAATCACAACCGTTTTACTCCTCAACTACCTGTTTCCCTTTCCTACGTCTTGCCTCTTCTGCTCACATATCATAAGCATCTATCAATAATTTACTCATGGAATTCTATTCAACACATACTTCTATCTACCCTTCGTTTTACCCAAATCCGATTAACGGATTAAAAGTTATGCAATAATCAAGTAAACACCGAATATATAGACCGATAGTCAATTAACAAGTCACATGTAGCACATAATACATCACGTAATCAATGATATATTATTTATAAAGAAGTCTCGGGTCATAAATAGACTTTCTGGTATTTAAAATGATTTTTAAAACATTTTTCGGAATTAAAACGGGTCGTTGGATCAATTTCGGGTTAATAAACAGGGTTCGGTTGGCCCATTCTGGCTCCGAAATAATTTTAGAATAATGGAAATAATTTAGAATAATATTTTAAAGCTCGAAACTATTTTTCAGAATTTTTAAATCATTTTTAAATAATTAAATCTAATTAAATAACTAATTAAAATCAATTAATAATTAATTAAATCAATTAATCAATTAATTTTCGAATTAATTGACCAATTAATCAATTATAAATTAACTGAAATTAATTAACTAATTAATTTAGATTTATTTGTGAATTAAAAATAATTTTCAAAATTAAAATAATAATTTTTAGAATTTTCAAAAATTAAAAACGAATTTTTATAATAAAAATAAATAGGAAATATGATTTTTAAACATTTTATAAACAGGAATCCTAAATTTGCCAAGTCTGGAAACTTCAGGGACCTAACTGTATCGTCCCCAAAAGTCCAGGGACCAAACTGCAATTTTACACCCCGTCGCCGGAAAACAGTCGGGTTCGCCGGAGAACACGATTCCGACCTCCTCACCTTACCACAAGCTCCAGATCACCTCTACAAATTACCAGGAATACAATCATGCAATCAAAACAACCTAACAATCCCTGAGTTGGCCGGAATTTGGCCGTGAAGTTTTCCAGTTTCCGGCGAACATCGGAAAACTTCAAAACACAACTCCCTTCTCTACATACCTCGTTGGTTCATGAAACTTATACGACTAGATTGCAAATTTCACAGAGAACACAACCCACTATAACACAACATCAATCTATCACAGAATAAGAAACCCCCAAATTTCAATTAAAAACATTCATACGGGTTATAAACCCTAATTTTGAAATTCGAAAATTAAACCCACTTTTGAGCATGTTATTGAACTCCAAATCAGACGTATGACATATGAAAATCATCAGGAAAACAAGCTCTACAACATGCAATCATCAAATCATACAAACAATCATCCGAACAAAAATTCATATTTTTAATAAAATAAATTCGAAAATAAATAAATTTTTAGAAAAATAACCTTGATTTCTGCAGTGAAACAAAGCTCAGAATCTGATAGAACACCTCAAATCCTTCGTTTTGGTTACTCAAACTTTGAAAACAGAGATCGGTAACGCCTTCGTTTTGCTGTTTGATTCTTAGAACAGTTTATGTAATTAGGGATTTTCTCTGAAAATTATATAATTATCTGTCTGCAAATGATTTTGATATGAAATAAAATACGGTAAAAGGCTATTTATAATTACGGAAATTTAGTATCCCGTTGGATCATTCCCGATATAAAACGGTACATTTATTTGTAAAAACTGATCCAAACGGTATCGGTTTTCGGGATAATTATCCAAATCAGTACAATTTGTACTGCGGTCTTGGTCTCAGCGCCTGGTTACACGTATTACGAAGTGATAATTGGGATAGTTTAATAAAAAGCTCCCGTTTATCGAAAATACGGGTTTTATTGATTTACCGAAACAAATATTGTATCGAAAATGTTGCGCCGAGACCCGCGCAGGACAAACCGTAAGCCGGATCGAAAAAGTCGAAACATGGAATATGCTCGGAATATTACAATTAGGTTAGGAAGGAGTTCTCGAAAGAGTTTCGGGTTCCTAAAACGTAACAACGGTTGACGTCGGTTGGTTCCCGTTTTTATAAAATAGATTTTAATTACCCGGAAAAAGATTTTAGAAATTTCATATGATTCTTATAAATCCATAAACCAACATAAAAATTATTAGGAAGATATGACAATTATCTATATTTTATTTTGGACATATAAAAATTAAAATACTCAATTAATATTATTTTTGAATATTCAAGTACAGATAACACTTAACAATTAGCTCACAGAATAGATACTGAACACACATAATAATTATATAATAGCAAAAATAATTACACGATATATCCCGGATATTACACATATGACAGGTGATAAGGCCCTGCTATCACAATTTGAGGAGATGGCTGACCTATTAGCGACTTTTGGAGACAACAACAAAGGATTCACAATGGGATATGGCAATTAGTTACTGAAAATATTGTCATTGAAGATGTAGCACTGGTGGCTGGTTTAGAAGTGAATCTCCAAAGTGTCAGTCAATTCATAGATAGAGGATTCAATGTTTCATTTGACAAAGGAGATTGTTCAATAATCAGCAAAAAGACTGGTAAAGTTGCTTTCAAAGGAGCAAGAAAAGGAAGCTTGTTTGTTTCAGATTTAGACTCAGCAAATAAGAATAGAATACGTTGTTTCTACATTAAGGCACCTGTTGAGCAAAGCAAGCTATGCCACAACAAGCTCTCTCACCTGAATTACAAGGCAATCAATATCCTAATGAAAAAGGAGTTAGTGAGAGACATGCCAAACTTGGAGTTTGCTCAAAATGAAGTGAGGCTTGTCAAAAGGCAAAATGAAGAGATCAAGTCACAAGAGCAAAACTATGAATTCTATAAGTGCACCTTTGCAACTCATTCACATGGACCTTTTTGGACCAGTTAATGTCTAATCTATTTTTAGAAAGAAATATGCACTTGTGATGTGGATGACTACTCAAGGTACACATGGGTAGAGTTTATGCATTCTAAGGATAAAATCCCACACATCATAATTGAACACATCAAGAAAATTGAGAAGCAGGCTGAAGATCAGAATTGTGTAAAAAGATTGAGAAGTGACAATGACACATAATTCAGGAATGCAATTATGCATTAATTCTGCAAAGACAAGGACATTGTTTAAGAGTTCTCAGCTGCAAGAACACCTCAGCAAAATGGGGTAGTTGAGAGAAAGAATAGAACACTAGTGGAAACTGCTAGAACAATGCTACAAGATGCCAAATTGCCAATAAGTTTTTGGGAAGAAGCTGTCAACATTGCATGCTACACTCAAAACAGATATCTCATCAACACAAATCTTGGAAAATCACCCTACTCAATCTTATTAAAAAGGAAGCCCACTGTAAAGCATCTGTGTGTGTTTGGAAACAAGTGTTTTGTCTTAAAAGACAACTCTGAATATGTGGGAAAATTTGACTCTAAAGTTTTTGAATCAATTTTTCTGGGATATTCATTGGAAAGAACTGCCTACAAAGTCTATGTGCTTGAACAAAAAAAAATTATGGAAAGCACAGATGTAACTATTGATGATGACAAGTGTCCAGGCTTGGAGTGCCTTGATGAAAGTGAAGCTGAAGCCCTTAAGTTTGAACTTTGAACATTGATAGTGATTCTGAAGATGAAGCTGAAATCAACACAGGTAACAGAATGAGTGAAGAGTCAATTGAGCAAGTGAATCATGATAATAGAAGCTCTTCTCAAAAACCTGAATTTGATACCACAAATTCAGGGGGAGAAAGAGGAGAAAGTTCTGCAAGTCATGCCAATGGTAAAGAAAATGCAGAATACTCAAGTCAACCAAATCATACTAGAAAGTGGGATATGAGTCACATTAGAGATGCAATTATTGGTGATCCTAATGCTGGTGTAAGGACTAGGAGTGCAACTGCTAATGAATATCTACATACATGCTTTCTATCACATATTGGGCCCAAGAAAACTGAGGAAGCTCTACTTGATCCTGATTGGATATCTGCTATGCAAGAAGAGCTAAATCAGTTTGAAAGAAATAAAGTTTGGAAGTTAGTTCCTGCACCAAAGAACAGAAATATAATTGGAATAAAAGGGGTGTACAGGAACAAGATGGATGAAAATGGAATTGATAGGGATAAATAAATTATGATTGTATTATTAAATACTGCATTAATTGTACAAGCTGTGGGCTGCTAGGCCCAATAAAAAGATATATGATACTCAGACCAGAAAGGTTAAGCCTGATGGACCAGATCAGGCCTGATGGAATAAAAAAGGCCCAAAAGCCCTGATTATTAATTAATTTCATAATTAATTAATAAGGGACAAAACAGATGTTGAAAAGAGTCCCGATAAGGATATAAATCCTTGGAGATTAGCCTCAAGGGGACCTAAAAGGATAAGGAATCAGTTTCCTACTATCTAGGACTCCAAAGTCCATTCTAACTATGAGACTTGCCCACCAAGTCTCCTATACCAAGTCCAATTCAAGGACTCCCAACATCTATATAAGGGGCCTCACCCCACAAATCAGAACTACATTTTTTTGGCTTGATTCTCTAATTCACAGAGATACGTAGGCATCTCGTAAAGGCAGATTGAGTCACGAAACACGAGAGCAGCCATTAAAGGCCTTCAGCTCCCGAATCTTAGTATTAAATACAGCAAGTAATAACCTTAGTTTTTATCCACAACATTTGGCGCCGTCTGTGGGAAACAACAACAACCATGGCGAGAACACGGAGAACAATTGGAGCTCTAGAGGAAGGAACACCATTGGAGGCAACCCAGGTGATTTCATCAACCGTGGAGGTTCCCCCCCATTCAACTTATGCATCTACTCAGGGGGAAGCCCAGACAGGGGCAACTCATCCTCAGCTACAAGGGACAACTCCCCCGACTATTCAAGGTACGAATCCTCAAGTTCAACAAATACATATACCTGTGAATTCTCGACCCGTCGGGTATGAATATTCAACTATTGTTACTACTAACCCCCCTTATGGGATGCCCCTTCACCCTGAGGTTGGAGGAAGTGGATATGCTGGGCGAAGCGAAGCACGAGGGCGGTCGCCCCCCTATATACGAGGTTTGGATCCTATCCCTGAGAATCGGGAATTTTCTGGTCCATACACTGAGAGAGACTCCGAATCTTCGGATGATGAAGTGGCCCCGAGAAGGAGGCGTCCTGGAAAAGAGCCAATGTCCGATGGAAGGCAACGCCCCCAAAGCACCCCAGGGGTGAATCCCGAAGAAGTGCAGGAAAAGATCAGGGCTCATGAGGCTGAAATCCAAAGGCTGAGGCGTGATTTGGAGGCTCACCAAGCCACCAGACCCCACATACCTCCTAGGGGGAGAAATCCTCCTCCTGTCATAGACCTGGATGGTCCGGTAAGAAGAAGGGCTGCTGTCCCAAGAACTGATCCAAGCAATCTCCTTCCCCTTGGAGATCCTGATGATCCAACTCCACCCTTCACAGAAGAGATAATGAATGCCCATATCTCAAGGAAATTCAAGATGCCCACTATCAAAGCCTATGATGGCACGGGAGACCCCGCTAATCATGTTAGGACATTCTCTAATGCACTGCTGCTGCAACCCGTGAATGATGCTATAAAATGTCGGGCCTTCCCTCAAACCCTGTCGGGTATGGCTCAAAGATGGTACAGTCGCCTACCCCAAAATTCTATTGGATCATTCAGAGAATTAAGTCAGGCTTTTATTAAGCAATTCATCAGTGGAAGAGTCCATGAGAAAAGTTCAGCATCTCTTATGAGTCTTGTGCAGGGAGCTAAGGAATCCTTAAGAGATTACCTGAATCGTTTCACAAAGGAGGCTTTAAAAGTCCCAGACCTTGATGATAAGGTAGCCATGATAGCACTGCAACAAGGAACTAGGATGAGTTTTTCAAGATGTCTTTGGCCAAACGACCCCCTGAGAGCATGTTGCAGCTCCAAGAGAGGGCAGGGAAGTATATCAAGGTTGAAGAGAGTATGAGGAAGATCGTAGTAAGTAATGAGCCCACTGGAGGCAAGAAACGAAAAACTGATTTGGAGTATATCGCTAAGGACAAATATCCTAGAACCGAACAAAACCCTGATTCAATCCCCAAGAAGGGAGGACCTGGGCAAAAGTTCACTGAATACGCTAAGCTGAATGCTCCCAGAAGTCAGATTTTGATGGAGATTGAGAAAGACAGAGATATTCGCTGGCCTAAGCCCTTGAAGGCTGATCCCGCCAAGCTAGATAAGGGCAAGTATTGCAGGTTTCACAAAGATGTTGGCCATGACACCGATGAGTGTAGACAATTGAAAGATGAAATTGAGTTTTTGATTCGAAAAGGAAGATTGAACAAGTTACTGGAGATGGAAGGAAGAACTTTGAAGATCGTAGGAGGGACCAAGACGATCAGGGGCGAAACCCCCAGCCTAGAGGACCAGTTATAAACACCATTTATGGAGGGCCGAGACCTCGAGGGCCTGTGATAAACACGATCTTTGGAGGTCCAACTGCTGCTGGATTGTCCAAAAATTCCAGAAAGGCATATGCTAGAGAGGTTATGCATATTGTTGGAGAAGCCCCGAAGAGGGCCAGGACAGAAGTAACATTGGCTTTTGATGATTCCGACCTAGAGGGTGTGAAGTTTCCCCATGACGACCCGCTGGTCATAACACCAATAATAGGTAATAGCCCGGTTAAGAGGGTCCTTGTGGATAATGGTGCTTCTGTGGATATCTTGCTCCACGACACCTTTCTAAGGATGGGGTATAACGACTCCCAGTTAACACCAAACCAACATGCCGATATATGGATTTGCTGGAGTAGAATGTCCTGGTGAGGGATAATCAAATGCCAACCACCATAGGTACGGAGCCAAGGCAAGCAACGCAGATGCTGGATTCGTGGTGGTAAAGGCTAGTTCAACTTATAATGCTATCATGGGGAGAACAGGGATACATGCTTCAAGGCAAGTCCCCTCTTCCTACCATTCAGTCATGAAGTTTCCACCCGAAACGGGATTGGAGAAGAGAGAGGAGATCAAAAAATGGCTAGAAGCGTTATGTGGCCTCTTTGAGGGCAGATGGAGTCGGGGGGCAGGTTCTTCCTATTGAAGATATGGATGTTCGAGAAAATGATGAGAATAGAGGAAGGCCAGCAGAAGAATTGGTCTCGGTTCCTTTATACCCCGAGAATCCTGAGAGGACGACTTTCATTGGAGCCACATTAGAGGAGCCCCCTTAAAGGGAAGTTAGCGAAATTTTTGTAAGAACATAGTGATGTGTTTGCATGGTCAGCAGCTGATATGCCAGGCATAGACCCGGAGTTAATTACTCACAAGCTAAATGTAGATCCAAGCCGGAAGACAGTGAACAAAGAAAAGAAATTTTTGCCCCAGAAAGACAAGAGGCTATAAAAGCAGGAGGAAGTGGAAAAAGCTCATTAGAGGCTGGTTTCCATTGAGGAGATTCAATTTTCGGAGGGTTAGCA